>NC_055988.1:130980304-131282790 GCF_018446385.1 Zingiber officinale
CCGACACGGTTCTGTCCGCGTGAGGAAGCAACGCGACTTGTAAGGAAGTGAACCGACGTGGTTCTGTCCGCATGAGGAAGAGAAGCGATGTACGCTTTGGTGCGTGCGCTGCTTCGGGGTGTATAAATATACTTCCTCTGTTCCTTCTCAACTCACTCCGAAAAAAGCAAAGCATTCCTTTGCTCTCTGCTTTCTTCTTTCTTCTTCTTCTTATCCAAGTTCTGAGGCTTGGTTCTGCGATCTGAGGTTGAGTCCGAGTGTGGCGTTCGTCTTGGAGTGCACCTACGAACGACGCGAGCAGTTGTCGGATCTTGGGAGGATTTTGCCGGAAAGCCTCTGCACCGTGGGCGACAATAAATTCTCTAAAGACAGTCGGCAAGCCCGACGCTTCAACCGAAGATACACAAATTCCTTAGCCCTATTCTTATTACCGTTTATTGCATGCTTGTCATTTATTGGTGCAATTATAGATTACTGTGTTAGCGTAAATCATATCACTACAAATACCTCCAAAACCTTCATTTATTCCAAGGATCAATGCTCGTGTCATGGTGCAGCCACTCCTGAACTATTCACTTGGTTTACTCATGGCAAATGGTAGCAGACAAAACACTACATTTATTCCTTCCTGGCCATGGCTCCAGTCCTCTGCACTGCACCCCTGCACAGTGTCTCAAGAAACAAAATCCCTTGATCAACACAGTGAAGTTTCAGAAAGCTAACTTCCTACCCTCCCTCAACTCAAAGAAAAAAATTTAAATCATGTTTAATGCAGAGGAGATGGCGGTGCCCTGTGGCAAGCTCAATCAACCTAGAGTCATATAGGTCTGACTCAAGATTGACTAGATCAATCTGTTAGACTTACGGGCAAGGTCGCATAGCTACGTTAGGTGAGCGGGTGAATGGGAGGAGTAGTGCGAATTTCTACTAGCTAGCTATTTCAAGCGTCGGAGGAATTTCACTAAGATTCGTCTCCCTTCTAACTCTATTCGGTGTTTGCAGTATCCCAGTCTATCTGTGGTTCCTGGAGAGTTTTATAGTTAACGGTGTTAGTATATAATAAATTATTATTATATAAGGGTAGATTAGTCTTTTATTATTATTATTTTTATTGTCTATTTATATTTCCTTTTCCTTTGTAAAGCTAAGTTTTTGCAATACAATTTGCTAGCCTCCTTTTGCGGCTACCTCTTTCTCTCTTTCGTTTTGTTGCCTTTTACATTATATTTGTATTCTTTACTTTGTTCACATGGTATCAGAGTCAATCCATCTCCTCTCTTAGATAATCATGAAATAGTTTTATTTTCAGAATTCTTTGAGACAACTGTAGAAGAATTGTATTTTCTTGAGTTTTAACTGTTGGATCGCCTTGAAACTTTGAGAGAATGTTCCTCACATCCAGAACTATATTTTGAACGGTGGAGATCAGATTTTGAGTTTTTAAGTCCACTTGACGACCAAAAAACATGACTATTGAGTTTTGGCTGCGCGGAGCTGTCGACCTCTATGAATCCTCGACGCAAGGATGGCTTTTGTAAATAGAATTGGTAATCTCTTGAAGAAATTTGTAACTTCCGGTCCATTATTTCAAGCAGCAAGGTGGATGTCATCCTCAAAATTTTTTGTTGGAGGACTTTTATATGACACAGATGATCAAAGTCTGAGAGAAGTATTTACTAGTTTTGATGAAGTGGTTGAAGCTTGAGTTACCATGGACAGGGAAACTGGACAGTCCAAGGGGTTTGGATTTGTGACATTTACTTCTAATGAAGAAGCCTCTGTTGCCATTAGTGGCATGGATGGGAAGGATGTTCATGACCGGATGGTTAGAGTTAATTATGTTACGGATCAAATGGGTGGATTTTATAGTGGTGGTGGTGGTTATGGTGGCGGGGGTGATGCTTCTGGAGGTGGCTATGGTGGTTATGGTGGTGTTGCTCTTATCGAACAGTTTCAGAAGTTCCTTGTATCTTAGTCACATGCTATGTCTGTTAGTTCTCATATAGGTTTGCCCTCTAGTGGTACCTCAGGTATACATTCCCTTATCCGGATCCTTGATTTTGGAGCTTCACATCATATGTCGCCTAATGCCAATTTTTTTATATCTATAAATTCATCACCTTCTATGTCGGTCATGATTGCTGATGGTTATGCCATGTCATTAGTTGGTGTTGGCTCTATTTGTACGTCTAATTTATCTCTGTCTAATGTATATCATATTCCTAATCTTACTTTGAATCTTATCTAGGTTAGTCAATTATGTGACTCCAGTTTCTTAGTTTCTTTTACTTTATCTTCTTTCTATGTGCAGGATCCGTGATCCCATAAGTTAATTGGAATAGGTCGTAGGCAAGGGGGACTATATATATATTAGAAGAGCTGAAAGTTCCAGATGTTGTAGCTTCTAGTGTTGATTTGTCATCCTTTCGGTTAAGCTCTACTTCTTTTGATTTTTATTTGTGTCATTCTCATCTTGGACATGTTTCTTCTTCTTGTTTGAAATACTTAGCTTCTAAAGGAAATTTAGGAAAATTGCAAACTCATGATATTTCAGATTGTTGTGGCTGTAAATTGGCAAAATTCTCTGTTTTATCTTTCTATAGAAGTATCTCTATTTCTCTTGCACCATTTGAGTTAGTTCATTCTGATATGTAGGATCCATCTCCTGTTCGTACACCTGGTGGATCCCATTACTATGTTTCCTTTATTGATGATTGTACTCATTATACTTAGGTTTATCTTATGAAACATCGTTCTGATTTCCTTGGTATCTATCAAATGTTTTCTACCATGGTAAAAACTCAACATAATGCTGTTATTAAATACTTTCGATGTGATTTGGGTGGTGAATATACATCCCATCTTTTTTCTGAACTACTTGTCTCAGATGGTACACTTCGTCAAAGTTCTTGTACTAACACTCCTGGACAAAACGGTGTTGCTGAAAGAAAATATAGACATATTGTTGAAAATGCACGTTCTCTCCTATTAGTTGCATATGTTCCTAGAGAGTTTCGGGGCGAAGCTATGCTTACTACAATCCATTCTATCAATAGAATTCCATCTTCTATTACATCTGGGTTGTCTCCTTTTGAAAAACTATATGGTTATGTTCCTGATTATTCTGTCTTAAGAGTTTTTGGATCCACATGTTTGGTCCTTCGTCCTCATGTTGAACACAGTAAGCTTTGTTCTCGATCCACTCTTTGTATTTTTCATGGCTATGGTGAGGGTCAAAAGGGATATAGATGTTATGATCCAGTTAGTCAAAAACTCTATGTCTTAGGTCTTATTATTTTTCTTGAACACATCCCATTCTATTCCATTCTCTATGAGACTCCTAATATTCAAAAATCTAATCTCACTCGTATTGAACCTTTTTACACTGACTCTGATGATATGACATCTCATGTTTCCCCACAATTAGACCACCCTGGCACCTCTTCTTCTAATGATGCTACTTGTAGGATTGCCACTCATATAGATTCTGATCTTCAACTCCTCGATGATCCCTCTACTCCTACTATTTCTCATGATGCTCCTGTGATAGTGGATCCTCCTTCTCGTTACCCTCAATAATCTCGTAAGTTTACTCAATTACCTGATTTTGTGTATTCTACTTATCGTGATTCTTTTTCTTCTTTTTTGGCTTCTATTCACCAATTTTCTGAGCCCTCCTCTTAAAAAGAGGTTGTTCTTGATTCTCTTTGGCAATAGGCTATGGCGGAAGAACTTTCTGCTTTGTATCAAACAGGTACTTGGGATCTTGTTTCTCTTCCTTTGGGGAAGCGTGTGATTGGTTCTCGATGGGTGTATAAGATTAAAACTAAATTTGATGGGTCAGTTGAGCAGTATAAAACTCGTTTAATTGCTAAAAAAATTTTCCAACAGTATGATATGGATTATGAGGAAATCTTTGCTCCAATTTCCAAGCTTGTTACTATCCGTACTCTCATTGTAGTTGCCTCAGTTCGTCAGTGGTCTATTTTCCAGATGGATGTTAAAAATACTTTTTTAAATGGAAATCTTCAAGAAGAAGTCTACATGGTGCCTCTATCAGGTGTCACTCACAACCATGGTGAAGTTTGAGACTAAAGAAGGCTCTTTATCGCCTTAAACAAGCTCCTCGAGCTTGGTTTGACAAGTTCTCCATTGTGATTAGATCTCTTGGCTTTCTTCCTAGCCAGCATGACTCTGCTCTTTTTGTTCATTGTACTTCGTCATATCACACATTAGTCTCTTTTTATGTTGATGACATGATTATTACAAGGGATGATTTAAGTGGAATAGAAGAGTTGAAATTGCATTTCGCCCATGAGTTTGATATGAAAGATTTGAGTCCTCTATGTTATTTTTTAGGACTTGAAGTAGCTTATTCTCCTCGTGGCTATCTTCTCTCACAATCCAAATATATTAGTGATGTTCTAGAGCAAGTTCATCTATCCGACACTCGCACTATTGATACTCTATTTGAGGTTAATGCTTGGCACTCTTCTACTGATAGTGTTCCCTTACCAGATCTATTTTTATATCGCACTCTAGTTGGCAGTCTAGTATATCTCACCATTACTAGACCTCACATTGCTTATGTTGTACATATTGTTAGCTAGTTTGTTGCTTCTCCCACTTCAGTACATTGGGGAGCTGTGCTTCGCATCCTTTGATATCTTTGAGGTATCCAGTTTCATAGTCTTCTTTATCCTTCTACTTCTACCTTAGAGTTGCGGGTCTATTCAGATGCAAATTGGGGTGGTGATTCTATAGATCGTAAGTCTACCACAGGATATTATGTTTTCTTGGGATATTCTCTTATCTCTTGGAAGAGTAAAAATCAAGATGTTGTTGTTAGGACCCTTGGCGGCCGACTAAAAGGGGGGGTGGGGGGTGGGCGGGGAATAGCCCCTGCACAAATTAAGCAAACGAACGTTTCTTGACTTATAACTTAATTAAAATAACACTTGCATAAGAATAAAAAAATGACTAAAAGGAAAAAGGTACAGCAGGTTTACTTGGTTACAACCAGAGAGGTTCTTAATCCAAGATAGATGAAGTCACACTAATTTCTCCTTCAGACGATGAAGTTGTAAGACCATTGCGGCCGGCTAGAAGGGGGGGGGTTGAATAGCCCTGTAAAAATAAAACACAACCCTTCCCGACTTTTTAAACTAACACTTGCATATAAAATAGAAAAGCAATAAATCAAAACAGAAAAAAAAATGAGGCACCGGATGTTTACTTGGTTAAAACCGGGGAGGTTGTTAATCCAAGGAAAATGATCGCACTACTATCTCCTTTAGGCGAAGAAGCTTCTTTTACAGCAATGTAGGCACAGAAAGAAAGAAGCTAATCTAAACAGTGGAAGCGCACAAGCGTTGTTACAATTTCTAAACTGATTGAAAATCTTCTAGGCCAAGGCTATATTTATAGCCTTGGTCGGGGCACCTGGAAGGGGTTCCGGGCACCCTGGGGGGATAAAACTTTATCCCCCAACGTTCAGATCGAGTTTGACGCGTTCTGGTCAACAAATCAAGTTTGGGCGCTCGAAAGGGTTCCGAGCACCCCAAGCTGCTCCGAGCGCCCGGAATGGTTCCGGGCGCCCCGGAGCCTAAAGTCAACAGATGTTGACTTTTTCATCCGGGGACCACTGCTCCGGTTCAGTTCGCCTCGGTCCGGGTCATCAACTCCAGATTCGCTTACTTGGGTGATCTCTGCCATCCGAAAAAGGGCTCACCCGAACTCAACTTCCGGTCTTCTCGAGCGAGCTTCCCTCCGGCTTCTCGTCCCTCTGAATCACCGCGTGTTTCCTTCTCATCCGCCGGCGTACTCATCCTCAGTCTTCGTCCCTCGGATGCACCGCGTGCCGTCCTTCTCACTAGGTGCGTCTCTTGCTCCTTGAGTAGTCTTCCGCTTCGGCTTTCGTCCCTCGGAACCACCGCACACTTCCTTCTCGTCCGCCGGTGTACTCTTCCGCAGCGCCTCGTCCCTCGAATGCACCGTGTGCCATCCTTCTCATTAGCTGCATCTTCCACTCGAGTACCTGTGCTCCTAAGCTCCTGCACACTTAGACACAAGGTTAGAAATACACAGGACCTAACTTAACTTATTGATCACACCAAAACAACCTTGGGGTTCCAACAATCTCCCCCTCCTTTTTGGTATGAGCAGCCCAAGTTAAGCTAGGGTAAAAATAGACATAAAAAAAAAAACTAACTTAATTTGCAATTTAAGTACAAAAATAAAACAAGTTAGATTTTGCTCTACCTCCCCCTAGACTTATACTAATCCTTCTCCCCGTTTGATCACAAAAAAATGGGGTTTCAAGAAAAAAAATATAAGGGTTAAAGACTTAGAAAATTTTGAGATCCTTAAAAACATGCAATAATTTTTACATAAACAGTCTCTGAAAAATTTTAAGTAAAATTTTAATAAAATTTTCTAAGTGAAATTATAAAAAAGAATTCTAACTTAGACGGACTTAGACGGTTTTGCAAAAAAAAAAAATAATAAACAATTTTCTAAGTTAAAAAAAATATTTTTTTATAAAAAAATTCTAACTTAAATCTTTGAAAATTTTTCTAAGTAATTAAATTTCTAAGTCAATTTCACGCAAAAGTATTTTTCTAAGTATAAAAATATTTTGAAAAAAATGTTTGAAAAACATTGAAAGCATTAATTAATTCTAATTTTAATGCTTTGACAGAAAGTTAATTAAACATTTATTTCAATATTTTGACTTCCAGGTCGTGGTGAGGCACTAGGCCTTATTGGTTATTGGAGCAACAACCACTTCCTTAGACAAAACCTCATAGAGAAATTCATTGTTTAATTTTCTCACTGGAAAGTGCTAATTTTAATTTTAAAATTTAGACTAAGCAAGATTTAGGAACTCAATAAAGGTTCCAGCCTACTGGATTGATTAAAAATTTCTTAAGGACATATTTTCTAGAGATATTCCTAATTTATCCTTGGTGATATTTAAAGTACCAATTTAAATTATTAAATCTTCTAAAATTGGTTTTAGGTGAACATGCATAGTTTTTCAAATTGTCTATTTGAATTTTCAAATTTTGATTTTCTAATTGTAATTTTTCATTTTCCAATTTTGATTTATCTAATTCTTCTAAAGGGCAGGATTTAGCTAAAATTATTTTTAAATTCTTTATTTCTTTTTATAATTTACAGCAGTCTTTAGTTAATAACTTAACAAACTTAAAAAGTTTATCGGGAGGAAGAGAACGTACCTGACTTACCTTGTCGAGTTTGTTGTCCGTGTCTCCCCCTGACCTGCTGCTTCCTTCTGACGAAGCTCCCCCTTCATCGATTCTCTCGATGCTCATCTCGGAAGAGTTTGAATCATAGTCGTCGTCTTGATAACTCGCCATCAGTGTGAGTCCGGAGAATGCTTCGACTTCTGATTCGGACGACGTATCGTCCCACGTCGCCTTTACGACCTTTCGCTTTTGGATAGGCTTCTTACCCTTCTCCTTGTCCTTGTTCTTCAGCTTGGGGAAGTTGTCCTTGACGTGTCCTTCGTCGCAATGATAGCAGCGGATCGTTCTTTTCTTCTTTCCCTGCGGATGGTTAGTAGATCTGGATTTAGAAAGTTTCTTGAATCTTCTTACCATCATTACCATTTCCTCGTCGTCAAGAGAGGATTCTGACTCTGGTTCATCTCTCGAAGCTTTGAGGGTGACATTGTTCTTGGGCTCCTTCATTCCTACACATCTTGACTCATGCACTTCAAATGTTGAAAAGAATTCTTCTAATGAAATCTTTTCTAAATCTTTAGAAATGTACAATGCATCTACTAATGATGTCCATTTGGTATTTCTAGGAAAGGAATTTAAAGCGTACCTGAGCGAATCTCGGTTACTTACCTTTTCTTCGAGATTCGAAAGTCCGGTAATAATTTCTTTTATTCTCGAGTGTAGATGCGCGACTGCCTCGTCTTCCCCAAGTCGTAGGCTAGTGAGATGATTGCGAAGCATATCTCTTCTGGCGAGCTTGGCTTCCGACGTCCCTTCGTGCAGCTCGAGGAACTTCTACCAAAATTCCTTTGCCGAGTCGTAGTGCCTGATCCTGTTGACTTCTTGAGGTGGAAGAACGCTTAGCAGATGGTATTCTGCTTTGCCATTCACCACGTATTCAACCTGCTTCTTTTTTGTTCATTGACCTTTTTCCTTATCTTCTGGAGCTACAAAGCCAGATTCCATTGTTAAAACTAATTCAAAATCTGTTGTAAAAAATACCTACATCAATTTTTTCCAGGTGGCGAAGTCCCCTTCGTATTTCAGCGGGTGGATGCTTAGTCCGACCATCTCGTTGCTTCGTTCGGTGGTTAGTCCTCCTGAAGCGCCTTGGCTCTGATACCACTTGTAGGATCGTTATGGCCGGCTAGAAGGGGGGTTGAATAGCCTTGTAAAAATAAAACATAACCCTTTCCGACTTTTCAAACTAACACTTGCATATAAAATAGAAAAGCAATAAATCAAAACAGAAAAAAAAAATGAGACACCGGATGTTTACTTGGTTACAACCGGGGAGGTTGTTAATCCAAGGAAAATGATCGCACTACTATCTCCTTCAAGCGGAGAAGCCTCATTTACAGCAATGTAGGTACAGAAAGAAAGAAGCTAATCTAAACAGTGGAAGCGCACAAGCGTTGTTACAATTTCTGAACTGATTGAAAAGCTTCTGGACCAAGGCTATATTTATAGCCTTGGTCGGGGCGCCTGGAAGGGGTTCCAGGTGCCCTGGGGGGATAAAACTTTATCCCCCAACGTTCAGATCGCGTTTGACGCGATCTGGTCAACAAATCAGGTCCGGGCGCCCGGAACGCGCCCGGAATGGTTCCGGGCACCCCGGAGCCTAAAGTCAACAAATGTTGACTTTTTCATCCGGGGACCACTGCTCCGATTCAGTTCGCCTCGGTCCGAGTCTTCAACTCCGGATCCGCTTGCTTGGGTGATCTCTGCCATCCGAAAAATGGCTCACCCGAACCCAACTTCCGGTCTTCTCGAGCGGCTTCCCTCTAGCTTCTCGTCCTTCGGAATTGCCGTGTGTTTCCTTCTCGTCCGCCGACGTACTCATCCGCAGTTTTCGTCCCTCGGATGCACCATGTGCCATCCTTCTCGCTAGCTGCATCTCTTGCTCCTCGAGTAGTCTTCCGCTCCGGCTTTCATCCCTCGGAACCACCGCACGCTTCCTTCTCGTCCGCCGGTGTACTCTTCCGCAGCGCCTCGTCCCTCGGACGCACCGCGTGCCGTCCTTCTTGTTAGCTGCGTCTTCCACTCGAGTACCTGTGCTCCTAAGCTCCTGCACACTTAGACACAAGGTTAGAAACACACAAGACCTAACTTAACTTATTGATCACGCCAAAACAATCTTGTGGTTCCAACAGAAGTCTCTTTACAATAATGAACGCACAGAAACAGAAGCTAAACAGAAAACTGAATGAGTACAAGTGTTGTTTCTCTTTTTCTTGTTATTCTTAGCTTCTGGGAGCAGGGCTATACGGGGCGCCTGGAAGGGTTCCAAGCACCTGGAATGGGATAGAATTCTATTCTCGACATAACCCCGAGGCTAAAAATCAGCTTTTGTTGATTTTTGGTCCCGGTCTCCTGCTCCGGTTCCGTTTGCATCAGTTCGGGTCTTCCGCTCTGGCTCCACTCGCTTGAGTGATTTCGTTCATCCGGAATAGGGCTCACCTGAACCCAACTTCTGCCCTTTTCGAGCAAACTTTTACTCCAACTTCTCGTCCCTTGGAATCGTAGCTGGCTTCTTTCTCGTCCGCTAACGTACTCTTCCACAACTTTTCGTCCCTCGGACAGCTGCGTCTTTTGCTCCTTGAGCAATCTTCAACTCTGGCTTCTCGTCTCTCGAAAACACCGCACGCTCCCTTCTCATCCGCCAGTGTACTTTTCCGCAACACCTCGTCCCTCAAACGTACCAAGCCCGTCGGCTCTCTCCCGTGCCGTCCTTCTCGCTAGCTGGGTTTTTCGCTCGACTTCCTGTGTTCCTAAGTTTCTATTGTTGGATCAAGACGCGCTAGAGGGGGGGTGAATAGCGCTCACGGCTATTTCGTTTTTCGAATCACAAAACTATCGGAGTAATTAAAACGCAGCGGAAAAATAAAGAAACACAAACAGAAGGACACAGAGAATTTACTTCGTTCGGAGCCTAAGGCGACTCCTACTCGAAGGCCCGCGATCCTTGATCGCTTACTGTGGGCAACAACTATAGGCTCAAATAGATTTACAAGTTTAAGTACAAGAAGCAAAATGAAGAATATAAATATAATTTTATACCGACAACTAAACTGCCAAATTGAAGCTTCAGGTCGTCGGTGTAGAGTTGCAGCACTTAGGAATGAGTTCGTTAGCCGTTGAATGCAGAAGAATCGCTTGGATGTTGTTGTTTTGAAGTGCTGCTCGAAGACCCCTTATAAAGGGCATCCAAGGCGCCTTGAAAGCCTCCGAAGGCGCCTCCATTGCTCCGAGTCCACCGTGCAGATGAGCGCTGACCATTCTGCGCTTATCACCTTTGAAGGTGCCTTCATAGGTCTTCAAGGCGTCTTCCAAGGCGCCTCCATATCCAACCGAGGCGCCTTCAGCCCTGCTTCGCGGCCAGGTCAGCTTTTGCACCCGAGGCGCCTCCAAGCCCCATGGAGGCGCCTCGGACACTGTTCATCCGAGGGAAAACATCATTATTTTGTACTTGCAAGACATGTTAGTCCCAAACAATATCCTGCAACACAAAGTTAGCATAAAACAACAGTATGAATATGATAAAGAATATTATGACACTATTCGGACTGTCCGGGTCTGACTTCGGATTTCCGTCCGGAAACCCTAGGTCGACCCGACGCCTACTGTTCCCTCTACGGGGAACGCGTCCTCACCTACTCCACTCAGGAGATTTACCTGCTGCCAGTGCGATCCTCCAGATCGACTGGACTTTTGCTCAGCACTCGACGCTTCGGGACTTTCTGCTGGATATCCGCTTCTCGGCTAGTCCAGTCTTTTACCTGGTTCGCGACACCAGGACTTTCCACCTAGGGTTACCACCCCCTAGGACTTTTGCCTGAAGTCATTGACCTGCCAAGACTTTCCGCATAGGGTTACCACCCCCTATAACCTAGGGTTACCACCCCCTAGGGTTTTCCCTTTGCCTAACCGCAGCTAGGACTTTTCTCCACCTAGGGTTACCGCCCCCTAGGACCTAGGGTTACCACCCCCTAGGGTTTTCACCTGCCTAACCGCAGTTAGGACTTTCCTGAAACACTCATTCAACATGTTAGATAACAATAAGACTTAACTTTGAACCCTTTACCATTATAAAAACTTGGGTTCGATCGTCGGATGCTTCCCGCACCAACATCTGTAACTTAGACATAGGGTTAAACATAACAGGACCTAATTTAACTTGTTTGATCATATCAAAACTATTTTGGGGTACCAACAGTCTCCCCCTTTTTGATGTAAGCAACCCAAGTTAAGTTAGAGTAAACCAACATAAAGTAAAAAATAATAAATTTTGCAATAAAGTGTAAAAAATTGAAAAAAAAATTAAACTACCTCCCCCTAGACTTAATTTTCCCTTCTCCTCCTTTCATCACATAAAAAATGGGGTACCTAAAAAAATCTAAGAGTAACTTTAAGAAAGTTTTTAGTTAAAAAAAACTCTGATTTTCCAAAAATTTTGAAAAACTTATTCAGTTTTTGAAAACTTTGAAAATGATTTTGATATCACTTAAAAAATTTGCAACATAAATAATTTTAGAAACTTTAAGTTTTAAAAAAAAATCTAATTCAAAAAAAAAATGTTTGAGTAACTATTTAAAACATTAATTACAATTAAATGTTTTATCAGTTAGTAAATTAAACATTTTATTTCATTAATTGGCTTCCAGACTGTAGCGAGGCACTAGACCTTCTTGGTTATTGGAGCAGTAACCACTTTCTAGATAAAATCTCTTAAGGAAATCAAACATTTAATCTACTCTATGAAAGCCCTAACTTTAAAGTTTTAATCCAAGAACGATTTTGAAACCCAATATAGGTTTCTTCCAACTGGGTTGATTAAAAATCTTTTAGGAATATATTTTTGAGAAATTTTCTTAATTTATCCCTTGTGGTAATTAAGGTACCAATTTAGACCATTAAATTTTCTAATACTTGTATTATATGAGCATGTATGATTTTTCAAGTTCTTTATTTCTTTTTGCAAATTATCATTTTCCAATTTTATTTTGTCAAATTCTTCTAATGTACAAGATTTGGCTAAAATTAATTTTAACTCTTGGTTTTCTTTTTCTAGCTTATAGCAATTCTTTGACAATAATTTAACAAACTTGAATAATTTATCGGAAGGCAGAGATCGTACCTGACTTACCTTGTTGATCCTATTGTCTATAGCTCCCCCTAAACTGCTACTTTCTTCCGATGTCGCTCCTCTGTCATCGATGCTCTTGATGCTCATTTCAGGCGAGCTTGCTTCGTTTTCATCTTATTGATGACTTGCCACTAACGCAAGTCCGGCGATGACTTTAATTTTTGATTCGGAGGACGTTTCGTCCCACATTGCCTTTAGCGTTTTGTACTTGTTAGATTGGACAGACTTCTTGTTCTTGCCCTTGTCCTTGTTCTTCAACTTAGTGCAATTGTCTTTAATGTGCCCTTCTTCATTGCAGTGGTAGTATTTGATTTTTTTCCTTTCTACCCTGTAGATGGTTAGTTTTTCTATATTTAAATAATTTTTTAAATCGCCTCACCATCATTACCATTTTGTTATCATCGTCGAGAGAGGATTCTGAATCTAGTTCATCCATCTTCGCCTTGAGGGCAATATTGTACTTTGGCTCCTTCTTTAAATCTGCACATCTCGTTTCATGGATTTCTAATGTTGAAAACATTTCTTCTAAGGTGACATATTCTAAATCTTTAGATATATAGTAAGCATCTACTAATGATGCCCACTCAGTAGTTCTAGGAAATGCATTAAACACGTACCTTAGCGAATCTCGGTTGCTTACCTTTTCTCCAAGATTCGTGAGTCCGGTGATTAGTTCCTTCATTCTCGAGTGAAGATGTGCAATGGTTTCTTCTGCTTCCAATTTTATGTTACTCAGTTGGTTCCTTAGCAGATCCTGTCTTGCGAGCTTGGCTTCGGATGCCGCTTTGTGTAGCTCAAGGAATTTTTCCCAAAGCTCCTTTGCTGAGTTGTAGGCGCCGATCCGGTTGACTTCTTAAGGCGCTAGGACGCTCAGCAGATGAAACTCTGCTTTGTCGTTTGCCACGAAGTCGGCCTGCTCCTTCGTCCATTGGTATTCTTCCTTACTTTCGGGTGCTATAAAACTGAACTTCATTATTAAAAGCAATTCAAAATCGGTTTTAAAAAATACCTCCAATCTCTTTTTCCAACTCGCGAACTCCCCCTTGAACTTTGGTGGGTAGATGCTTGGTCCGACCATCTCATGTGCTTCGTTTGGCGGTTAGTCCTCCTGGAGCATCTTGGCTCTGATACCACTTATTAGGACCCTTAGCGGTCGGCTAGAGCGGGGTGAATAGCCCCTGCACAAATTAAGCAAACGAACCTTTCTCGACTTATAACTTAATTAAAATAACACTTGCAAAAAAAATAATAAAAGAGACTAAAAGGAAAGAGGTATAGCAGATTTACTTGGTTACAATCAGGGAGGTTCTTAATCCAAGGCAGATGAAGTTGCATTAATTTCTCCTTCAGGCGGAGAAGCCTCTTTACAGCAATGAACGCACAGAAATAGAAGCTAAATAGAAAATTGAACGAGTACAAGTGTTGTTTCTCTTTTTCTTGTTGTTTTTAGCTTCTGGGAGCAGGTTGCTTATATAGCCCTGCTCGGGGCACCTGGAATGGGATAGAATTCTATCCCCGACGTAATTTTCAAACGCCACATCAAAATGGCTAAGAATTGGGTTTCGGGCGCTCGGAGTCCGAGCGCCCCGGACTGGTCCGAGTGCCCCCAATCTGGGCACCCTTAGTCCGGGCGCCCCAACTAGGTCCGAGCACCCCGAGGCCAAAAATCAGTTTTTGCTGATTTTTGGTCCCAGTCTCCTACTCTGATTCCGCTCGCATCGGTCTAAGTCTTCCGCTCCGACTCCGCTCGCTTGGGTGATTTCGGCCATCCAGAATAGAGCTCACCTGAACCCAACTTTTGGCCTTTTGGAGTAAACTTCCGCTCCGGCTTCTCGTCCCTTGGAATCACTGCTTACTTCCTTCTCGTCCGCCAGCGTACTCTTCCACAGTTTTTCATCCCTCGGATAGCTGTGTATTTTGCTCTTCGAACAATCTTCCGTTCCAACTTCTCATCCCTCGAAAACACCGCACACTCCCTTCTCGTCCGTCGGTGTACTCTTCCGCAACACCTCGTCCCTCAAACGCACCGAACCCGTCGACTCTCTCCCGTGTCGTTCTTCTTGCTAGCTGCGTCTTTCGCTCGACTTCCTGTGCTTCTAAGTTTCTTCACACTTAGACACAGTGCTAAACATAATAAGACCTAACTTAACTTGTTTAATCACATCAAAACTACCTTGGGGTACCAACAATTGTCTCTCATTCTTCTACCAAAGCAGAATATCGTGCTATGACATCTACTACTGTTGAAATTATTTGGTTACGTTGGCTACTTGCTGATATGAGTATTTTTCTCTTGAATTCTACCCCTATGCATTGTGACAACTCCAGTGACATTCAAATTACTCGCAACTCTGTCTTTCATGAGTGCACCTAGCATATCGAGATTGATTATCATTTCATTCGCCATCACTATCAGAATGACACCATCACTTTGTCATTTGTCTCATCTTCTATGCAAATTGTAGACTTACTCACCAAGGCACATTTCACTGCATGATTTCAATTTTTCGTTAACAAACTCTCAATATTTTCTGTTGGTGTATCGTGAATTTGAGGAGGAATATTAATATATAATAAATTATTATTATATAAAAGTATATTAATCTTTTATTATATTTTTATTGTCTATTTATATTTCTTTGTCCTTTGTAAATCTAAGTTTTTTTAATATAATTTGCTAACCTCTTTTTACGACACCTTCTCCTCTCTTTTGCTCTGTTGTCTTTTGTATTCTATTTGTATTTTTTTGCTTTGTTCACAAATGGCCAACCGATAAGGAGATCCTCTCCAAACTTCCGGTCAAATTTCGATACGCAGTGCAACTAAGCATGAGGCCCTTGTCCTTTTCTCACTTGGTCAGGTCAGACATTGCACTGGCGAAGAACAGTTCGATAAATCAAAGAAAAGGATTTAATTCGAAGCAGTTTCTTGCGCGTATAACCCGCTGCCTCATCCTCCTCGCAATGCTGCCGCTTTGCAAAATGTGTTCCTTGTCATGGAAGGCCATGGCGATGGCTGCAATCCTAGCTCATGTGTGCTCCCCCAGCGAGTTGGAGCACCAAGACAAGATCAGCAAGCTGCCTGGCCAGCCTCAAGTTACCTTCCAGCAATTCTCAGGTTATGTCACGGTGGATCAGCAGAAGAAAAGGGCTCTTTTCTACTACTTTGCTGAAGCAGAGATGGATCCCTCCTCCACAAAACCCCTTGTTATCTGGTTGAATGGAGGTACTGTATTATCTTCATTTTCGCTAAGTTGGTAGAGGAATTCAATGTTTTGTGCTGGCAGGGCCTGGTTGTTCTTCCCTTGGTGTTGGGGCATTCTCTGAGAACGGACCTTTTAGGCCTAGTGGAGAAGTGCTGGTCAGAAATGAGTATAGCTGGAACAAAGGTGACGTTTGTTTCTTTTTTGATCTTCAAAAAAAAATGTTGGATTCAGGAAGATCTGCAGTGGTACTGTGTTTGTGCTCTTGTCTTGCAGAGGCAAATATGTTGTACCTAGAGGCCCCAGCTGGTGTTGGATTCTCATACTCCACTGATTCTTCCTACTATCAGACCGTGGATGATAAGATGACAGGTACAATGGATTTCAAGGAATGCTCAGAGTTTCTTGATTTTTGGTTTTTTTTTTTACTTCATTTCTTGCTTTTGTTTTCTACAGCCAGAGATAATTTGATATTTCTGCAACACTGGTTCGAGAAGTTCCCGCGATATCGAAACCGGGATTTGTACATTACTGGAGAAAGTTATGCAGGTGGGCGATGTTCTTCCTTCAGTCTTTCTTGCAATGAGCTTGTTCATGTAGAATTCATTGGATATTTAATGTTATTTTCATTAGGGCATTACGTTCCACAACTAGCACAGCTCATGGTGGAATTTAACAAGGAGGCAAAGATCTTCAATCTCAAAGGAATTGCTGTAAGTCACATTTGACTGTTGGCTCTGCCCAACTAATCCTTAGTTCGTCTATTGGGTAAATGCAGAGCATAACTTAGAAGCCGACCTCTTGGATATTCATCTCATTTGGGATTCAAATCTTGGTCTCTTATTGTTCCTTGTGGGGTGGCCGGCCTTTCTCCTACTTAAGTCACATTTGACTTGTGGCTTTGCTCTACTAATTTTTAGCTCATCTATCTATCTATCTATTTATTTATCTATCGGATAAATAAAAAAAAAACAGTCCGGTACAAGAAGCTCTCGTCATGTGGGATCCTGGAGAAGGATTCATTGTACACAGTCTTATCTTACTTTTTACAAGAGGCTATTTTCAGAATTCAAACTCATAACCTTTTGATCACATAATAATAATTTTACCGTTGCGCCAATGCTTCCCTTCATCTATTGGATAAATCCATAATACAATTTAGAAGCTGACCTTCAGGGTCTTTATTCCACTTGGAATTTAAACCCTGGTCTCTTATTGTTCCTCGTGGGGGCGGCTTTTCTCCTACTTAATCACATTTGTGATGGTTGCAGATTGGAAATCCAGTTTTGGACTTTGCAACCGACTTCAATTCAAGAGCAGAATTTTTCTGGTCCCATGGATTGATATCAGACATAACCTACAGAATCTTCACTTCTGCTTGTAACTACTCGCGATACGTGGGCGAGTACTATAGGGGCACTCTCAGCCCAGTTTGTGCAAGAGTGATGAGCCAAGTGACAAGAGAAACTAGTCGGTTTGTCGACAAGTACGACGTCACCCTGGACGTCTGCATATCATCAGTTCTTTCACAATCCTTGGTTCTGAGTCCTCGAGTAAGTTGGAAAAATCTACCAAAGCATCTTTTTCACATATCTGTTTCTGAGATAGTTTTATTGTTGCCACAGCAAGTCCCTGAGAACATTGATGTGTGCATTGAAGATGAGACAGTGAGGTACCTGATCAACAGGAAAGATGTTCAAGATGCTCTTCATGCTCGCCTCGCCGGAGTCACGAAATGGACTGTTTGCAGCAGGTACCGATGGTCCTTGTTTAGCTTCATGAACCATGAACTTGACAACAATGGTGAATTTTGTTTCAAGTGGTAGTTTTTGTTGGCATTCAGTGTTATACAGTATGAGCCGCTCGACTTGGAGATCCCCACAATTACTCTTGTGGGCTCTCTTGTGAGGACAGGGATACCGGTGCTCGTCTACAGGTAACGAAATCCTTATCCTTGCACATGAGTTCCTCTGATACATGGACTCAGTGTACTTCTTTGCTAACGAAGAAAGCTTATGTTTTGTTGTTGCTTCACCAGTGGCGATCAGGACTCTGTCATCCCTTTGACAGGGAGTAGAAGCCTTGTGCAGAAACTAGCGAACGAAATGGGCCTGAAAACTACAATTCCCTACCGGGTTTGGTTCGAGGGGCGACAGGTAATGAACACACAAGAATGTAGTTGGAGTACTTATCGATTCAATTTCCATGACGCGTTCTAGATAAGTTGTGTGAAGGGGAGCCGTATGACCTTGTGGTCATGGGTTCGAGTCACGGAAATAGCTTCTTGCAATGCAGGATGAGATCTGATTCTTCTCCGAGATCTTAAATTGACGGAAACTTCATGCACCGAACTATCCTTTTTATTCTAGCTAAGTTGTGAGTTGTGTGTGATCTTTGTTTCCTTTCGTTGACGACAACAGGTAGGTGGATGGACGCAAGCATACGGAGATATCCTATCATTTGCAACGATAAGAGGAGCTTCTCATGAAGCACCATTCTCGCAGCCAGAGCGTTCCCTTGTGCTCTTCAGATCCTTCCTACAAGGCCGGTCGCTGCCAGAGACTTTCTCCGAGATTCCCTGAGAGTCAGTGAGAGTGAGTTGAATGTGTGTAGATGTATTTCTGACGAGAGTTTAGCATCCATTCCCTAGTTCTCAATGTGCTTTAACTGACTTGGAGTTGGGGAAGTAGTCTACATTAGGCAGATCTTCTATGTTTGATGACCAATAAAGAGAAAACTACCGAGTGATAACACGGCGGGCAAAAGATTGAAAACTCTCTCAAACTAGCAGCTTAATTAAGAAAGGTAAAAGTTCTCTAGATCATTTTAATGTTTTCAAATTGTACAATTTTGTAGAAAGAAGGGCAAATCAAGGTGCAATTGTCTACTTCTATCGCATATAAAATAAGAAACGAAAAACTTTACATATAAACAAAACTCGTCAAAGTTCTTCACCGAAACCACAAGTAGATCTGGAAAAGCATGTCAACGATCCATATTAAGGGACAAACTCCTTGCTCGTGAAAATATTCATAACCACATAATAGTAAACACTTGAATATGATCTTTGAACTTTTATTAAGTAATTTGAAGTAAACTATTACAAATAATTGGACTCGTACTAGCAATAGAAAGAAAGAAAAAAAAAATACTAAAAGGAAACATGTGTGAGGAGGAATGAGCATATGATATAATATCTAATAGAGGAAAAAAAAAGTATTTAACATGTCAAATGAATTTTAATAATAATAATAATAATAATATAAGATCAAGATGTGCTGGGGTGAATAGCACTCGTGACTTTTTTTTATTTTTTCATTTAAAATCAATCGGAATAAAATATAGTGGAAAGTAAAGAACACAGAACAAGGACACCAAGGATTTTAGTTGGCTCAGAGCCTGTGACGACTCATACTCCAAGACATGCACGTGATAATGCTTTCGATGAGCAATCATTAATAAATCAGAATATTACAAGTACAAGTATTATAAAAAAAATAAAATTTACCGACGACTTGGAAAGTTGGTTCTTTTACGTAGTCGTCGTCAGAATAGAGTTACGGCATTGTAGATTCATCTTTTGAGTAGCGCGCACGTGAGAAGATCATCCAGATCCACTGATCTCGGGATTATGTTTAACTCGACGCTAATCAGTCGACTGATTCCCTTGATCGGTCGATCGAACCTTTTGAACCTACCCAGCTTCCCGTCCAGATTCTGCTGCTTCAGATAAAGCCTTTATTCGGTCAACCGATCCCGCCGTTCGGTCGACCAATCCCGTCGTTTGGTCAATCGATCCCTCTGTCCTCGCTGGCTTGTCTGGTCTAATCAATCCGGTCTAAAGTTTACCCATCGTTCGGTCGACTGAACTCGAGGTTCGGTCGACCGAACAGGGCAACATCCGAAACTATAAAATTGTTAGTTTCCAGCAACACAGAGTTAAAATAATAGGCAAGCGATATATAAAAAGTAACTTTAACATTCTCTAGACTATTTGGTCTTGGCTTTGAGTTTCGCTAAAACTCTAAATCGGACCGACACCTACTGTTCCCTCTTCGGGGAACACACCCTCACCTACTCCTTTCAGAAGAGTTTACCATTTGTCAGATCGGTCCTTCAGACTGTCTGAACTTTTGCTCAGCATTTGAGACGTTAGGACTTCATGCTGAACGTCTAATCCCGACTCGTCTAGTCTTCCTCCTAGTGTTCCGGACCATCAAAATTTTTACTTAGAGTTCTCAACTCTAGAATTTCATCCAATGTCTTCGATTATAAAAAATAATCAAAGACTATATATGCATATCTCAAGTAAAAGAGAGAACAACCCATAATCCACCCAGAAAAAACATCAAAATAGACATATCTTATAAATTTCATATTTTTTAAACTTTTATATATATTTTTTAAACTTAGCACTTGGAACTTTTAGAATTCTAGTTATTTGAAATTGGTCTATTAGTCAATTGGAAAGGGTTTAATCAGTTGGCAATGCTATTTTAAATTTATTAAAATCATTATTTTATCTCAACATTAAGTATTTAATGCATTTAATGAGTACTTTATACCTTATAATGATTATATATATTATAAAACATCATTATAACATGTTAGATATAAATTTGACAGATATAGCATGCACGATAGAATTTTTAGCACTAAGTTGACACTAGTGATGCATACGTTGTTAATGTCAAAGTTTCATAATTCATTTGAGTTTTATGATGTTCATTGTGATGCAGACCCAACATAAATACTTAATTTATCTTTACTCTTTCAACCTGTAAATCATTCACTAACAAAAGCCTCCCCTTCTACTTATTTTCCTTTAGTTATCTTGAAGAGATAGCAATATAAACAATACGCTTCATCTTTTTCTATACTATATTTTAACCAATCACTAAATTCCTTAAAGCATGAAGATTGAATTAAATTGGCTTACTCTAAATTTTCATTTTGGAAATTTGGAGTTTGAAGGTTGACATGAACCTTTTTTTCAAATATGTCTTTCAAACTTATCCTAATGTTAGCTTTATAAGCACAAATTGGAGCCCTTAATCCCAGATATGTCAATAGTTGCAAAAAAATAAAATTTTCAACTCTAACATCTCTAATGTTTTGTTCTCAATCTTTTTTATTTTTTTTTTAAAAAAATTATAGATATAGTGTATATATATATATATATATATATATATATATATATAAACAAAACCTACCGTTTAAGGAGTAACATTAAACGAAAAGCATATTTTGTATAAGTACTCTTATTTTTTGCATTTTTTTTTTTTATCTTTTTAGTTCGGATAACTTCTCTTTGTATATTTTATTGACATAACATGAAGATCTTGGCATTCGAGCATGTTTTGGAAATGAAAAGCTAAAGGAGCAACATTACAGAATGATCCATGACCATGAAAGCCACCACGACCATGGGTCATCAAGTAGTCAGAATTTCCCTCAGAGCATCACCCAGAAGAAGTCACAAGAACCATGTCTAAGCCATGACACTTGCCACAGCCATGGTGAATCCTGATCTTTGACGAGGAAATTTCCAACATGATCCACAATCATGGATCAGTAGGGTTTTGTAAAGGTGCTCTCTCCTAGTTTTAGAAAAGTTTGTTATATTTTGGTATCTATAAATAGAATTAGAGGCGCCAGCTAAAGGCATGCGAGGTTCTCATGATAGAAAACCCCAAAAGAGAGTCATTCTCTAAGACACCAAGGAGCCAGGAGATTTTGATCGCCAAAGAGCACATGAAGATCTTCCAGAGATGTCGATGAAGTTCTTTCTACACTTATTCTTATTTTTCCGATTATAGAATATTTTCTTTGAGGTCTTTGGCTTATATCTCTATTGTAGTGGAGTAGTCTCTTTAATTATAAGATTAGGAAGTAATCTAATGTTAAGTTGACGATTGATATATGTGATTTCTCTTTTTTATTTATGACATGTTTGATTCTATTTAGTTTTAGCTTGTTAGATTATTTGATAATAATCTATTGTGACCCATGTAACTCATAAAATTGACTTTAATATAAGGGACCTCGTGTGATGGTCTAATGGTTACGCATGCATTTCGAAAATGATTTTCCAATAGGATGCACCATTTGACTTTGTGGTACACGTAACTTGGTACAGGAAAGTGAATTGGGTTTTGCATGCACAATTCAATTATGACAGTTTATAGCAATTGAGATTTTAATTTGGAATTATATATTATTAAAGGATTTGACCACCAAAGTGGTCAAATCAATAAAACTTATAATTCTAAATTATATATTTTGATTATGGTCATGATACTGTACGAATGATGTATTTTGGGTTGTTTGAAATTCATTGTGACATATAAGTATCACCCAAAGGTGGATCATGACTTATAATTAATGATATTCAGGATTTATTGACATACTTAATAAATGCTTGTATATCCAAATATATCATGCATGTTATCTTAAGTATGGTTGGTTGCTCATTAGAGTAAAGTGTATTTAGCACAATTGTCATTTTATTTATGCAATGAAGTGTTACCCAAAGGTGAACTTACGTACATTATAAAGTTGATTTGGTTTGCATTCATTAAATTTACTCAAAGCATTAATGTGTAAGTTTGTGTAAATGTTTGCAACTTTCAATAATATGTTTACTTTAGGTAATGGAATTATTAAGTTCAATTGACTGAATTATGTAGATTGGTCCGAAGAAATCCAGTTTCAACTGATTGTTATGGACATTGATATAGCATTGGAAATGGAACAAAAATCCATCATTACTGAAACTAGTACAAAAGTTGACAAGACTCTTTATGAGGCTTGAGTATAGTCTCATAAACTAACTTGAACTTAATGAAAATAATGATGGTTGAAACTTGAAAATGTCAAGTCATCTATGCCTAAAACTGACAATACAAGGCCAGGAATTCATAAAATTGATTAAGGAATACTCACAATCAGATATTACTGATAAATCTATTGTGGGAACCTTAATGAGTGAGTTGATGACTAAGAAATTTGATTGGTCTCAGCTCATTCATGATCATGTGAAAAGTATGGCAAATCTAACAGCCAAGTGAAAGTTAATGGGAATGGACATGAGTGAGACATTTTTAGTACAATTTATTATCAACTCACTTCTTTTTGAGTTCAGACAGTTTCAGGTGAATTATAACACAATTAAAGAGAAATAGAACTTTTAAGAAATTAAGGCTATGTTGGTTCAGGAGGAAGGTAGGTTAAAGAAAATGAAGGATCATTCCATCCAGTTATCAACTCATGACAAAGCCAGTGACAGCAAAGCTAACCAGGTAAGAAAGGTAAAAATAAAGGTAAAGCCCTTATGAAAATTAAAGAGGGTAGTGGAGTCCACAAAGAATATAAGTGATGTTTTTGTAATAAAAATGGCGACTTCAAGAAGGATTGTCTGAAAAGAAAGTGTTGGTTCTAAAAGAAAGGTAAATATTATGTTTCAATAAGTTTTGAATCAAATCTTATTGAAGTATCTAATAATACTTGGCGGTTGAATTCTGATGCAACTACTCATGTGTCATATATTATGTAGGAATTCCTTTCGATCTGAACCATAAATAGAATTGAAAATTTTCTATATATGGGAAACATAATGAAGGCACGAATCAAAAGAATTGGGACTTACAGATTGATCTTGGACACTGGTTGTTCTTTAGATCTAGAAAATTGCCTTTATGTTTCTGTATATGCTAGGAACTTAATTTCTATTGGAAAGTTGGACGACATAGGATTTAACTTTAAGATTGGAGACAGTGCATTTTCTTTTTATAAACATGACTACTATTATGGTTCTAGTATTTTAATAGATGGTTTATAACATTTCAATCTTGATATTAATTTTGCTGAATCTTTGTTTCATGTTGAACACGTTATTGGTAATAAACATAGTGCACATAATGAGAATTCTTCTTTTTTTGTTGCATCAACGATTAGGTCACATATCCAAAGAAAGTATAATGAGGTTAATGAAGAGTGAAATATTACCTCAATTGGATTTTGATGACTGGGATATATGTTTGGATTGTATTAAAGGAAAGCAAACTAAACATATATCAAGAAAGTTGGTCACAAGAAGCAGTCAACTACTCGAAATGATACACATTTATATTTGTGGTCCTTTTGATACTCCATCTTGGAGCAGTGAAAAATATTTCATTACCTTTATTGATAACTGATCCGGCGGGAAGAGCAGGGGACCCCGTTCTGTGGAGTCAACGCCACGTGGAAGTCAAAAGGGCAGGTGGCCGGCCGGAGAGAGAGATGGGTCGACCGGCCGGCCGGCCGGTATCTAGTTGATGGTTAAAGGCACCCTGACGAAAGTCAGGGTTCCGGCGCTCATCGGACAATATCAAAGAGCCGAGCGGATGGCACGCTTGGCCGAATACATGAGGTAGCATACTGCTAACAGTCTTCACAAAACACATCGCCGAGAATCTTCCAAGTAGACCACTGTATGTGCCCGGCCGGACGCAAGACAGAGGCTAGCCGGCCGGACGCTCGGAGGTGGGCTGGCCGGACGCCCGGCCGGAAGCAAAGGGGAAAAGGACAAGGGACATCTTTTTCTGACAACGGGTATGCTCCACATTTAGGCCATACTCCAAATCTTACGGCAGGGGGTTCCGCTATTCCATCGAAGACATGCTTTGACTGTAGCAGTATGGGGTCAGGTAAGCTCACTGACAAGCCCTTACTGGGGTATGGGCTGAGGACACGTGTACACATCTGTATATGTGCACTCGCTCCTCCACTGCCCTATATAAAGGCCTTCATCCTTCGCCGGAGGTATGCGTTCTACAATCTGAGAGAGCCACTTCTTCACTGTTAGCTTGCCTGACTTGAGCATCGGAGGGTCGCCGCCGGGAACCTCTTCCCGGCCCGACTTCTGTGCAGGTTCGCCGGAGGTTCGTGCAACCAGTCGAAGACTCACGTCAGCAACCAGAGAGCGCCACGTGCCCAGCGCCCGTTGATTCAGCTTTCGGACATGATCTAAACATATATCAAGAAAGTTGGTCACAAGAAGCAGTCAACTACTCGAAATGATATACACTGATATTTGTGGTCCTTTTGATACTCCATCTTGGAGCAGTGAAAAATATTTCATTACCTTTATTGATAACTTTTCATGTTATTGTTATATATACTTACTGCATGAAAAATCTCAAGCAGTGGACATCCTTGAGGTGTTCGTTAATGAGGTTGAAAGGCAGTTGAATAGAAAAGTAAAAGTCGAGGGGTCTGATAGAGGTGGTGAATATTACAAAAAATAATTAATAAGAGTGTACAATGTCCAAGTCCTTTTGTAAAATTTCTTTAAAGTCGAGATATGTGCATCCGAATGCTGAATCAACGGACGTTGGGCACGGGGCGCTCTTCAACTACTGATGTGGATCTTCGACTGGTGGCACGATGTTCCGACGAACCTGCACAGAAGTCGGGCCAGGAAGGGGTTCCCGGCGGCGACCCTCCGACGCTCAAGTCAGGCGAAGCTCAAGAAAGAAACAGTGGCTTCAAAACTCGTAGTATGCCTACCTCCGGCGAAGAATGAGGGCCTTTATATAGGGCAGCGAAGAAGTGAGTGTACACCTACCGAGGTGTACACGTGTCCATGGCCCATACTCCAGTAAGGACTTGTCAGTGAGCTTCCCTAACCCATACTGCTACAGTCTCAGCATGTCCTCGATGGGACAGCGGAATCCCCTATCACAAGATTTGGAGCATGGCCCACACGTGAAACATACCTGCTGTCAGAAAAAGACGCTCCTTGTCCTTTTCCCCTTTGCTCCAGATCTGGCTTCCGGGCGGACAGCTCCCTCAACATCCGGCCGGCATATGCGGTGGTTTACTTGGGGAGATCCTCCATCACGTGCTTTGTGGAGACTATTAGCAGTGTTACCTTATGACTTTGGCCGAGCGTGAAGTCCGCTCGGCCCCGCGACCTTTTCCACTGAGCGCCGGAACCCTGATTTCGACAGGGCGCCTTTAACCATCAGCCAAATATCGTCCGGTCGACCAGCCGATCGGACCCATCCCTCTCCGGACGTTCGATTCCATCGGACGGCCGGTCGGATCCGGCCCTCTCCGGATGGACAACTGTCACTGTGACTTCCACGTGACGTTGACTCCACAGGGCGGGGTCCCCTGTTCTTACTACCGGATCACTTTCCTCCCCTTCAAGTCTAGTCGAAGGAGGCGAATAGTCTGACTGACTAGACTAAGAATCTGGCCGAGCGGCTCCTCCGTGCTGGTATCCTCCGCTCGGCCAACCATAGAGGTAGCCTTGAGCGAATCAACCATGGCATTCACCGGATCTCCTCGTGTTCTGCGCCAATCTTCGACATTAAGGTTGAGCATGCTTTCATTAAATGCTCCGAATGATTGAATGCCACGTGGAGCACTGCCATCGGCGTACGGCGGCGGTGGCGTGGTGTTTTGATGTGATCGAAGCGATTCGAAATGGACGGCTCGATGCATGCTTTGATTCCCGTGACCTAGATCCAACGGTGGAGGCCGCCCTGCCTTCACCCTATAAATTCTTCGTTTCCTTCTCTCCCTCACTTGCCTCCGCGATTTCGACCATTGCCCCCTGCGCTTTGGAGCTCCGGCGATCCTGTTTCTGCTCTCCGACGCTCTCCGGTGCCTCTTCCTTGATCCCTTTCCCCGCAGCAAGGTTTTATATCTTTCCTTCCTCCTTTCCAGTGTTTCCTCCGCATTTCTTTCTCAGTTTCGATCCTTGAAACCTCCCTTCGTTTGCTGTTGTTTTTCTCCTGCCTTTTTTGCCTTTTGATTCCTTCCGATCGGCCCATGGCTAGCTCTTCCAATCCCGAAGATCAGTCGCTCGGCCCATGGTACACCACCATGCAGTCCCGATTCGAACAGCGGGATTTCGATATTTTGACAGACAATTTCGAAATCCCAGAGGATTTCGAAATTCGCTTAGCTGGTCCTTCCGCTCGGCCTCACAGGCCGCCGCGCGGAGCTTTCTGTGTCTTCCGAGACCAGTTTACCGCCGGTCTTCGTTTTCCTGTACATCCTTTCATCATAGATGTCTGTAATTTTTTCGGTGTGCCGCTCGGCAGTTTAGTACCCAATACCTTCCGTCTCCTTTGCGGTGTTGTCGTTTTGTTTAAGATTCACAACATCTCCCTCCGACCGGAGGTCTTCTTTTATTTCTATTACCCCAAGCAAGCCGAGCCGGGCACCTTCATGTTCCAAGCTCGGCCCGGCTTGGTCTTTTTCAACAAACTTCCTACTTCCAATAAACATTGGAAGGATTATTTTTTCTACATCCGTATGCCTGATCAGGCCACCTTCCCGACAAAGTGGCAAGTCAACTTGCCCCCCACTCCCGAGCTGAAGAAATTCAAGACCCGACCGGACTATCTCCATGCCGCAAATATGCTAGCCGGTCTGCGACTTGACATCAATAAGCTTCTTCACGAAGGAGTGATGTACATCTTCGGCTTGAGTCCTATACGGACTCCTCTTCCGGCCGGCTTCGGTAAGAACTTTGGTCGGGCAGTTGCTTTGATTGCTAACTGATTTCTTTTCCTTTCTTTGCAGCGGACATCATCATGGATTCGGTCATGGCTGTGTTTTGAAGAGAAAGGCGGCCGCTCTGGAAGCCGCGGCGGCTAGAGAAATGGAAGCTTTGAGTATCCAGCCGGTCGGATCCCACGAAGGAGAGAGCGGGACTCAAGCTGAGTCGGCCGCTCCCGCTTCTCAGCAAAACGTGGCCAGCGGAGCCACCCCTCCTGGAGAACCAACTGCCCCTGAGGAAGGTTCCGCTCGGGAGGGGGAGCAGCCTCTACAAAAGAGGCGTCGAGTGGAGACTCCCCTGCGGTCGGCAACCTACGCGGTCCAACCATCCGAGTGGGTCACTACAACTGCTCGGGGCAAGGCGCCAAAGACCGAAACCATCTCGTCCGGACGCCTTTGGGGCAGGCAGTGCTCCGGTGGAGGCTATTCAATCAACACCCTTCCGCCGCTCGCCACTCAGCCTTGACCATTCATTCCAGTTTTGCGGCTTGATCCTTCCGATCCGGTCGGATGACCCGGACATGGCGCGATTGGTCACTCTTCATCTCCGTGAAGAGGCCGACCGCCCGACCGCGCCAGAGCACACCATCACCTTGAAAGGGCCCCTAGCTGAGATGTGGGCCGATGCTCGGGCACGCACGGCGCTGATCCCCCTCCGAAACTTGGCCAATAGCCACATGCGGGAGGCCACGGGGGTAAGTTCGCTCTCTGCGAAGTTTTGTATGCATTCTTTCCGATCGGCACCTAACAACTATAACTTTCTTTTGCCAGAGATGGGTGGAGGAAATTACGGTTTCCAACCGCTTGGCCTTGGTGGATGAAGAGTTGCGACAACTGAAAGCAACAGTTGGTCCGTCCGGCCCTCAAGGCCCTTCATATTCTGAGCTGCAAAAGGAGCTGACGAAAACTCAAAATCTGCTGGCGGCCGAGCAGAAGAAGACAGCCGATCAGGCCCACGCCTTGGCCGAGTCCGAGCGACAAGTCAAGTCGCTCGACACTAAAATAACCCTGGCCACCACTCGGAAAAATACAGCTATCTCCGATCTGGAGAAAAAGAACGTGGAGGCTCGGGGCCTGGAGCTGAAGATAAAGGAGTTGACAGAGCAGCTCGACAGGGAGAAGGCGGGCCGCTCGGCCGACGCGGACAAGCTCCAAACTTTAAATGAGGCCCTTACTAGCTCCCAGGCGACCTTCAAAGAATATCAAGATGCCGAACCGAGTCGAATTGTTGCCTTAAGACAGAGCTACATCCGCTCGCCTGAATTCTCAGAGAAAATATGCGAGCGGATGTACACAACTTTTGACTTGGCTATGACCGCCACCACTACTTATCTGAAGTCTAAGGGTCTTCTTCTGGAGTCTACTACTATTCCGGCCGGCAATCAAGTGGAGCTTCTGAATAATATTCCCCGGGACCTCTATGATTACATTGAGTAGCTTTATGTAATTCGGCCACCCGCCTAGATATCATCCTTTTTGTAATTGGGCCGCTCGGCTTAAGGCTTTACCTTTAATGCAATGTTTTCCTTGTATTTGCTGTCTCCTTTCATAACCAAGATGTGTGTTTATCCGCTCGCACACTATTATGTCTCGTGCTCCCTCATAAGGGATTTTAACAAAGTAATCGTTGTGATCTCCCCGCTCGGCAAAATAAACCGTGTTCTCTAATGGTAGAGCCCACTTGCCCAATGCAAAGTACTTTTGGATACTAGGCAAATCAGAGCGTAGAGACGATCGCTCGGTATCGAAGTCGCGTGTCTTGGGACATTAGATGCTATAATCCGCTCGAATTATTTAGAGACGCCGGCTCGTCTCTCGATTTTTAACGTCGGAGCTCGACGGTTTTCCGTTCGGAAGTTTATAGACGCCGGCTCGTCTCTCGATTTTTAACGTCGGAGCTCGACGGTCTTCCGCTCGGAAGTTTATAGACGCCGGCTCGTCTATCGATTTTTAACGTCGGAGCTTGACGGTCTTCCGCTCGGACGTTTATAGACGCCGGCTCGTCTCTCGATATTTAACGTCGGAGCTCGACGTTCTTCCGCTCGGACGTTTATAGACGCCGGCTCGTCTCTCGATTTTTAACGTCGGAGCTCGACGGCCTTCCGCTCGGCTGACGGCTCTCTCTCGATATTTAACGTCGAGCTCGGCGGTCTTCCGCTCGGGCGTTTATAGACGCCGGCTTGTCTCGATATTTAACGTCGAGCTCGGCGGTCTTCCGCTTCGGACGTTTATAGACGCCGGCTCTCTCGATTTTTAACGCCGGAGCTCGGCGGTCTTCGCTCGGGCGTTTATAGACGCCGGCTCGTCTCTCGATATTTAACGTCGGAGCTCGGCGATCTTCCGCTTCGGACGTTTATAGACATCGGCTCGTCTCTCGATATTTAGCGTCGGAGCTCGGCGGTCTTCCGCTCGGGCGTTTATAAACGCCGGCTCGTCTCGATATTTAACGTCGGAGCTCGGCGGTCTTTCACTCGGACGTTTATAGACGCCGGATCGCTCTCGATATTTAACGTCGGAGCTCGGCGGTCTTCCTCTCGACGCTTATAGACGCCGGCTCGTCTCGATATTTAACGTCGGAGCTCGGCGGTCTTCCGCTTCGGATGTTTATAGACGCCGGCTCGTCTTTCGATATTTAACGTCGGAGCTCGACGGTCTTCCGCTCGGGCGTTTATAGACGCCGCTCGTCTCGATTTTAACGTCGGAGCTCGGCGGCCTTCCGCTCGGAACGTTTATAGACGCCGGCTCGTCTCTCGATATTTAACGTCGGCTTCGGCGGTCTTCCGGCCGGAGACGCCGGCTCGTCTCGATATTTAACGTCGGAGCTCGGCGGTCTTCCGCTTCGGACGTTTATAGACACCGACTCGTCTCGATTTTTAACGCCGGAGCTCGGCGGTCTTCGCTCGGCGTTTATAGACGGCGGCTCGTCTCTCAATATTTAACGCCGGAGCTCGGCGGTCTTCCGCTCGGGCGTTTATAGACGCCGACTCGTCTCGATATTTAACGTCGGGCTCGGCGGTCTTCCGCTCGGGCGTTTATAGACGCGGCTCGTCTCGATATTTAACGTCGGAGCTCGGCGGTCTTCCGCTCGGACGTTTATAGACGCTCGTCTCTCGATTTTAACGTCGGAGCTCGGCGGTCTTCGCTCGGACGTTTATAGAGCGTCGGCTCGTCTCGATATTTAACGTCCGGGCTCGGCGGTCTTCCGCTTCGGATGTTTATAGACGCCGGCTCGTCTCTCGATATTTAACGTCGGATCTTGACGGTCTTTCGCTCGGACGTTTATAGACGCCGGCTCGTCTCTCGATATTTAACGTCGGAGCTCGACGGTCTTCCGCTCGGATGATTTATAGACGTCGGCCCGTCTCTCGATTTTTAACGTCGGAGCTCAACGGTCTTCCGCTCGGATGTTTATAGACGCCGACCCGTCTCTCGATTTTTAACGTCGGAGCTCGACGGTCTTTCGCTCGGACGTTTATAGACGCCGGCTCGTCTCTCGATATTTAACGTCGGAGCTCGACAGTCTTCCGCTCGGATGATTTATAGACGCCGGCCCGTCTCTCGATTTTTAACGTCGGAGCTCGACGGTCTTCCGCTCGGATGTTTATAGACGGTGGCCCGTCTCTCGATTTTTAACGTCGGAGCTCGACGGTCTTTTGCTCGGACGTTTATAGACGCTGGCTCGTCTCTCGATATTTAACGTCGGAGCTCGACGGTCTTCCGCTCGAACGTTTATAGACGCCGGCTCGTCTCTCGATTTTTAACGTCGGAGCTCGACGACCTTTTTTTTTTTTTTTAAGGCTAACTTCAATACAGCCGCTCGGCAAACCCATTGGTCATCCTTTGGATTAATTTTGCTTCCTGCATTACAAGGGTATGGGCGACCAAAATATATGCAAAAATAAATTACATTAGTGCACCTTTCACCCAGCCCGATAAGGCTGGAGATGATTCGCGCTCCACGGCCGGTCCAATTGACGCCCGACTTCATCCTCCAAATAATAGGCTCCTGAGAGGAGCTTTTCAATAACCTTGAAGGGGCCTGCCCAAGGAGCTTCTAACTTGCCGACGTCGACGACCGGCTTGACTTTCTTCCAGACAAGATCGCCGACCTGGAATGATCTTGGGATTACGCGGCAGTTGTAGTTTTGCTTCATCCGCTGCCGGTACGCCATCAGCCGAACGGATGCCTTGGCTCTTTCTTCTTCAACCAAGTCCAGCTCCATGTTCCTCCGCTTGGCGTTGTCCTCATCATAATTTTGGATCCGAGCGGATTCAACTCCGACTTCAACAGGAATGACCGCTTCGCCGTCATACACCAGGTGGAAAGGCGTGACGCCCGTCCCTTCCTTTGGAGTCGTTCGGATGGCCCATAAGACGCCCGGTACTTCATCTACCCAACTTCCTCCCAAATGATCGAGCCGAGCGCGTAGAATGTGAAGAATTTCCCGATTAGCTACTTCGGCTTGACCGTTGCTTTGGGGATAAGCCACGGACGTGAAGTGTTGCTCGATGCCGTAGCTTTTGCACCAATCCTCTAGCATCTTCCCTGTGAATTGCCGCCCATTGTCGGAAACCAATCGGCGAGGGATGCCGAACCGACAGATGATGTGTTGCCAGATGAATTTTTTGACCATCTGTTCGGTGATCTTTGCTAGCGGCTCGGCCTCCACCCACTTGGAAAAATAATCGACCGCCACTAGCAAAAATTTCCTCTGCCCGGTCGCCATCGGAAATGGACCAACAATATCCATTCCCCATTGATCGAACGGACATGAAACGGTTGATGCCTTCATTTCCTCTGCCGGTCGATGGGAGAAGTTATGGTACTTCTGGCATGAAAGGCACGTAGATACTGTCCGAGCGGCGTCTGCTTGTAGGGTTGGCCAAAAGTACCCGGCCAAGAGGATCTTCTTGGCCAACGATCGTCCGCCCGGATGCCCTCCGCATGATCCTTGATGTACTTCTTGGAGGATGTAAGCTGAGTCCTCCGAGCTCACGCATTTCAACAGCGGGCGTGAGAAAGCCTTTTTGTAAAGCTGATCGCCGATGAGTGTGAACCGACCGGCTCTCCTTCTTAGCAGCTGGGCTTCATTCTCATTGGCGCCCGAGCGGAGGAACTCTATGATGGGTGTCCGCCAGTCTCTTGGAAACGTGAGTCCATCCATCCGGTCGACGTGCGCTACCAACAGTACTTTTTCAATTGGATGCTGAATGGCGACCGGCGTTATTGAGCTCGCGAGCTTGGCTAACTCATCGGCCGCTTGATTTTCAGCTCTGGGTATCTTCTGGACAATAACTTCTCTAAAATCGGCTTTGAGCTTCTCGAAGGCTTCAGCGTAGAGCTTGAGCCGAGCACTATTGATTTCGAAGGTACCAGAGAGCTGCTGAGCAGCCAACTGCAGCGCCGACATGCCGAGCTGCCTGCAAGCCGGCAATGAGGGCTTCATATTCTGCTTCATTGTTCGTGGCTTTATAATCCAGCCGGACGGATAAGTGCATCTTCTCTCCTTGAGGGGAGAGCAGCAGCATTCCAATCCCGCTTCCGAGCCGAGTGGACGATCCGTCCACAAATAATTTCCACATGACTTCTGGCTCCGAATTCTGCACCTCAGTCACAAAATATGCCAAGGACTGCGCTTTGATTGCCGAGCGGGGCTGGTATTGGATATCAAATTCACTTAACTCCGTCGTCCATTTGATGAGCCGTCCGGATGCCTCTGGATTTAGTAGAACACGTCCGAGCGGGCTATTGGTTTTGACGATGATAGTATGCGCCAGGAAGTATGGATGGAGACGCCGAGCGGCGAGGACCAGACCGAAAGCCAGCTTCTCGAGCCCAGTGTAGCGAGATTCAGCATCTTTTAAAATGTGACTAAGGAAATACACAGGCTCTTCTCCGCTCGCCCTCACTAAAGCCGAGCTGATTGCTTGCTCGGTTGAAGACAAGTAAATACAAAGCGGCTCACCTGCAGCCGGCTTGGCCAATACCGGGAGAGACTTCAGATATGCCTTCAAGTCTTCGAACGCCCGATCGCATTCTTCATCCCAGTGAAACTTTGTGGCCTTGCACAAGATTTTGAAAAAAGGAAGGCTCCGATCGGCAGTTTTGGATATGAATCGGGACAAAGCAGTTATCCGACCGGTCAAACGCTGCACTTCCCTCAGATTTCTTGGGGGCGGCATGTCTTGTAGGGCTTTTATTTTGCTGGGATTTGCTTCAATACCCCGCTCGGTCACTATGTACCCCAAGAAACGCCCCCCTTTTGCTCCGAACAGGCACTTCTGGGGATTTAGCTTGACCCCATATTTGCGTAGCGTTCGGAAGGTTTCTTCCATGTCCTTAAAGAGATCGGCCGCTCGGACGGACTTGATGAGGATGTCGTCCACGTACACTTCCAGATTTCGCCCAATCTGCTCTCGGAATACTTTGTTCATTAAGCGTTGATATGTGACTCCCGCATTCTTCAATCCGAACGGCATCATATTATAGCAATATGTGCCGTCGGCCGTCACGAAGCTGACTTTTTCTTGATCTTCACGGACGAGCGGCACTTGATGATAGCCTTGGTAAGCGTCGAGCATACATATTAATTCGCAGCCGACCATAGAGTCCACTAGCTGATCTATCCGGGGCAGAGGATAAAAGTCTTTCGGGCAGGCTTTGTTGAGATCCCGAAAATCTATGCATACTCTCCACTTGTTGCCCGGCTTGGAGACTAATACCACGTTCGCCAGCCAGCTAGGGAACTGCACCTCGCGTATATGGCCAGCTTCCAGAAGCTTCTCCACTTCCGCCCGGATGATGGCGTTCTGCTCGGCGCTGAAATCTCTTTTTCTCTGCTTCACAGGCCGAGCGTCCGGTCAGACGTGGAGCTCATGCTGCGCTACACTTGGTGAAATTCCGGGCAGCTCATGCGTTGACCAGACGAAGACATCGTGGTTTCTTCGGAGGCATTGGATCACCTCCTCTTTCTGGTTGGCCTCCAGATCAGACGCGATGAAGGTCGTGGCCTCCGATCGGATCGGGTGTATCTGCACTTCCTCTTTTTCTTCATAAACTAAAGAGGGAGGCTTTTCAGTTATGGCGTTTACCTCGATCCGGGGCGATTTCCGAGCGGAACTTGCTTCTGCTCAGACCATTTCAATGTAGCATCGCCGAGCTGCCAGTTGGTCTTCCCGTACCTCTCCCACTTTGTCTTCGACCGGGATTTTGATCTTCTGGTGGAAGGTGGAGACGGCCGCCCGGAACTCGTTGAGCGCCGGTCGTCCTAAAATGACGTTGTAGGAAGAAGGAGAGTCGACCACCATGAAGTTCGCTGTTCTCGTCCTCTTGAGCGGCTCCTCTCCCAGTGAGATAGCCAGTCGGATTTGCCCGACCGGCAGGACTTCATTGCCCGTAAACCCGTAGAGCGAGGTCGTCATGGGCAGCAGCTCGGCTCGGTCAATTTGTAGTTGATCGAACGTCTTTTTAAATATGATGTTGACCGAGCTTCCTGTATCAATGAATACGCGGTGAATAGTGTAGTTGGCTATTACCGCTTTGATGAGCAGAGCGTTGTCGTGGGGCATTTCAACTCCTTCCAAGTCCCTAGGTCCAAAACTGATCTCGGGTCCACTCGCCCGCTCTCGGCTACAGCCGACTGCATGGATCTGGAGCTGCCGGACGCCCGCCTTTCTTGCTCGGTTGGAGTCCCCTCCGGTCGGCCCGCCAGCGATAATGTTGATCTCGCCTCGGGAAGTATTGCTTCTATTTTCTTCCTCCTGAGCGGATGGTCGAGACCTTTCTCTTGACGCTTGGCGATTCTCTTGCCTTGGAGAGCGATGCCGATCGGGAGTCTGTTGCTGTCGCCTATAAGCTCGCGCCCGATCGGCTTCATGAGTTATCTGTCGTCGGTCGACTGAGGGAGACCGTCAGCCGCCATTCCGAGGAACGGGATGAGCCACAAAGAGAAGACTGCGACAATCCCTTGTGCTGTGCGTGTCCGTCCGGTGGAAAGAGCAGAACATCGGGGTCCATTTCTTCTTTGGCTTGGGCCGAGCGGCAGCTACTTCTTGCACGTGAGACCTGGTATGGGGGGAGCGGATTGCTTCGGCCCTCGATCCTCTGGGCGGCTGATGAGCGGCGTGCTGTTTCCGCTCGGCAGGAGGAGCCCGCTCAGTTGGAGTTTCTTTTTTCCTGGCCGCTTGCGCTTCCTCCACGTTGATGTATTCGTTGGCCCGGTGTAGCATATGGTCATAGTCTCGAGGCGGCTTTCGAATGAGCGAGCGGAAGAAATCCCCGTCCACGAGGCCTTGTGTAAATGCGTTCATCATTGTCTCTGAGGTGGCCGTTGGAATATCCATGGCTACCTGATTAAACCGTTGGATATAAGCTCTGAGCGGCTCTCTCGGCTCCTGTTTGATGGCAAACAGACTAACACTGGTTTTCTGATAGCGCCAACTACTTGCGAAGTGGTGGAGGAAGGCCGTTCGGAAATCCTTGAAGCTTGTGATGGATCCGTCCGGCAGCCTCCGAAACCACCGTTGAGCCGATCCCGCGAGAGTGGTAAGAAAAACTCGGCATTTTACTCCATCTATATATTGATGGAGCGTAGCTGTGTTATCAAACTTACCCAGATGATCGTCTGGGTCGGTTGTCCCATTATACTCGCCGATCGTCGGAGGCACGTAGTGCTTCGGCAGAGGATCTCGTAGAATAGTCTCTGAAAATTGGCGATTAATCCTCTCGGGAGATGCGTCCGCTCGGGGGGCTTTCCCTTTTCTGTCATCTCGTCTAGGCATTTCGTCCAAAGAAGATCCACGATCTCTATGAGCTGCTGCGGCTTCAGGGGTGCGGAGCAAGGCTCGATGAAATGCAACGGTGGCTTGAGGTGCTTCCGCTCGGCCACCAGAAGCTGAGGTTGCTTGCTGCTCCGGCCGCTCGGCTGTGGCTTTCTGTTTTTGCTCCACAAGCTTGGCGGCCCTTATCTCGATCAAGGCGTCAAGTTCCTCCGTCGAAAGCGTCACCGTGTGTTGTCGTCCAGCCTCGTCCATTGTTTCCGTTCGGATGCAGGAGCGTTCCCACAGACGGCGCCAAATTGATCCTGTCCGAATGCTAAATCAACGGACGCTGGGCACGGGGCGCTCTTCGACTGCTGATGTGGATCTTCGACTGGTGGCACGAAGCTCCGACGAACCTGCACAGAAGTCGGGCCAGGAAGGGGTTCCCGGCGGCGACCCTCCGACGCTCAAGTCAGGCGAAGCTCAAGAAAGAAACAGTGGCTTCAAAACTCGTAGTATGCCTACCTCCGGCGAAGAATGAGGGCCTTTATATAGGGCAGCGAAGAAGTGAGTGTACACCTACCGAGGTGTACACGTGTCCATGGCCCATACTCCAGTAAGGACTTGTCAGTGAGCTTCCCTAACCCATACTGCTACAGTCTCAGCATGTCCTCGATGGGACAGCGGAATCCCCTGTCACAAGATTTGGAGCATGGCCCACACGTGAAACATACCTGCTGTCAGAAAAAGACGCTCCTTGTCCTTTTCCCCTTTGCTCCAGATCTGGCTTCCGGGCGGGCAGCTCCCTCAACATCCGGCCGGCATATGCGGTGGTTTACTTGGGGAGATCCTCCATCACGTGCTTTGTGGAGACTATTAGCAGTGTTACCTTATGGCTTTGGCCGAGCGTGAAGTCCGCTCGGCCCCGCGACCTTTTCCACTGAGCGCCGGAACCCTGATTTCGACAGGGCGCCTTTAACCATCAGCCGAATATCGTCCGGTCGACCAGCCGATCGGACCCATCCCTCTCCGGACGTTCGATTCCATCGGACGGCCGGCCGGCCGGACCCGGCCCTCTCCGGATGGACAACTGCCACTGTAACTTCCACGTGGCGTTGAGTCCACAGGGCGGGGTCCCCTGTTCTTACTACCGGATCACTTACTGCATGAAAAATCTCAAGCAGTGGACATCCTTGAGGTGTTCGTTAATGAGGTTGAAAGGTAGTTGAATAGAAAAGTAAAAGTCGAGGGGTCTGATAGAGGTGGTGAATATTACAAAAAAAAATTAATAAGAGTGTACAATGTCCAAGTCCTTTTGTAAAATTTCTTTAAAGTCGAGATATGTGCACAATATATTATGCCTAGTTTGCTACAACATAATGGTGTACCTGAAAGGTGGAATCATACTTTTATGAATATGGTTAGGAGTATATTAAGTTACAGTATTGTACCTTTATTATTGTGGATGCATGCATTAAAGATTGTTGTGTATCTACTTAACAGATAAGACCCCTTATGAACTGTGGACAGGGAGGAAACCTGGTTTGAGAGGCACCTCTATGTTTGGGGTTGCCCAGCAGAAATAAAAGTATATAATCCTCATGAAAAAAATCTTTATGCAAGAGCCATTAGTGGTCATTTCATTGATTATCCTGAAAAGTCAAAAGTGTTGGTGCAGGAAGCACAAGATTATCGAACCTAAGTTTTGATTATGACAAAGGGTTCAAAGTTAAGGTTTCTTGTTGTCTAACAAGTTGAATTGAGTGTACAGGAAAGTTCTAAGTGATTTTAGGTAAAGAAAAGTCATAGTTGAGGCTAGGCAGGTGGAAAATCCTAGCTGCGGTTAAGCAACGAAGTCCTGGTTCGGGGGACTGGGCAAAGGGTTCAAAGTTGATCTGGTCCAGGGAACCTAAGTTTTGATTATGACAAGGGGTTCAAAGTTAAGATTTCTTGTTATCTAACAAGTTGAACTGAGTGTACAGGAAAGTCCTAAGTGATCTTAGGCAAAGAAAAATCTTAGTTGAGGATAGGCAAATGGAAAGTCCTAGTTGCGGTTAGATAACGATGTCCTGGTCCGGGGGACTAGGCAAAGTCTTGGCAGGTCGAGGACGTTGAGCGAAATCCTAGAGTCGAGGACACTAGGTGAAAATCTTGGGGTAGCAGACACCAGGTGAAAGACTGGATGGGTAAGGGATCAGGCATTCGACATGAAGTCCTGACGTCTCGGACGCTAAGTAAAAGTCTAGATGGTCTGGAGGACCGGTCTAGTAAAAGATAATTTCTCCTTAGAGGAGTAGGTGAGGATGTGTTCCCTGTTGAGGGAACAGTAGGCGTCGGTTCGACCTAGGATTTTTAAAAAATCTGAAAGTCAGAACCGGATAGTTCAGAGATTGCCAAATAGTTTTATTAATCAATTATTGTGCTAACTTTGTCTTGCAGGGTATATTTAGTATTTTTGGACTAACATGACTTGCAGGAAGTGAAATGCACAAAATAAGCTCAGATAAACAGTGTTCAAGGCGCCTCCAGGGTTGTTGGAGGTGTCTCGGGTGTCTTGGCTGAAGGCCTGCACGGAGAGGTGCGGAGGTGCCTTCCATGCGCCTGAAGACGCCTTCGAAGAGATAAACTTCGCAGAAAGAGGAAGTTATCGAGATCGAAGCTACGGGGATAAGATGCACAGCTGGAGGCACCTTCCATGGTGTTGAAGGTGCCTTCAACAACCCATAAAAGGAGTGCTCGACCAGATGCTTAACACAACTCATTTTTAGCAATCTTTCTCCTACATGCTGCTCAAAAGATGATCAGATAAAGTTGTAACACTGCTCCGACAACCGAAAGCATGCCTCTATGAATTCCAAAGTCATCGGTATAATTTTAATTATAGTGCTTTAATTGTATTGTTCTTGTACTTCATATCTGTACTCTATTTGTAAGATTTTCTGAAACTATAGTAATTTCCCAAAGTAAGCGACCAATTATCGCGGGCTTTAGAATATGAGTCGTCACAGACTTTGAATCAAGTAAAACCAACACGTGTTAGCGCTTGAATTTGTTTATCTTTCTTTTCACTGCGTAATTCTATGATTTTTGAAAAACATGAAAATGCCATGAGCGTTATTCACCCCTCCTCTAGCGCTTTCGATCCTAGAAAATGGGTATAGATTTTATTGTCTTAACCACAGTACAAGAATAATATAGTCTTGTAATGCTCGGTTCATTGAGAATGACCAATTTAGTGGGAGTGAGAAATCACAAAAAGTGGATATTAGAGAAGCTTGTGGTGAATCTTCTTCACTTAATGTTTCTCCTCACGTTGTTGTTTCATTTGTTGTATCACAGTTACACAAACACGTCAAGACAACAAAATAATAATATTCAAACCCCACAAAATGAGTGTATAGATAATGAACCAACTAATAATGTACAAGTCATAAATGAACAAGTCATAGAAGAATCACAAGAAATAGTGTTAAAGAAGTCTGAAAGCTAAAGAAGACAAGCTATTTCAAATGATTATATCATTTATTCACTTGAACATGAATGTGACTTAAGCATTGATAAAGATCCAATTTCATTCATACAAGCCATGAAAAGTGGCAATTCCAAAAAGTGGCTCAATGCTATGAAAGAAGAGTTAAGTTCCATGGATGACAATAAAATATGGGATCTAGTAGAGTTGCATGAAGGTTCAAAACAAGTTGGTTGTAAATGGGTCTTTAAGACCAAACGTGACTCAAAAGGCAACATCGAAAGGTATAGAGTTAGACTTATTACCAAAGGATATACTCAAAAAGATGACATTGACTATAAAGAGACATTCTCTCCAGTTTCGAAAAACTCTTTGAGGATTGTTTTGGTTGTAGTAGCTCATTATGACTTAGAGCTTCACCAAATGGACGTAAAGACCACTTTTCTAAATGATTTAGAAGAAGAAGTTTATATGGACCAACCTGAAGGTTTCCTAACCACAGGAAAAGAAAATCTAGTATGTAAATTAAAGAAATAATATATGGATTGAAACAAGCTTCCAAACATTAGTATCTTAAATTCAATGATATCATTACATCGCATGATTTTGTAGATTGATGCATCTATATGAAGGTTAGTGTGAGCAAGTTTATTACTTTAGTTCTGTATGTTGATGACATTCTTCTTGTTTCTAGTGATATTGCTATGTTACATGATGTAAAGAAGGTTCTCTCTAAGAACTTTGAAATGAACGACATGGGTGAGACATCCTATGTGATAGAAATAGAAATATTCCGTGACAGATCACAAGGATTGTTGGGATTGTCTCAAAAGAGCTATATTAATAAAGTGTTAGAGAGATTCAGAATGAAAAAATGCTCCGTATGTACAGTTTCAATTCAAAAAGGGGATAAATTTAGTGAAATGCAATGTCCTAAAGATGACTTGAAATGAAAGGAAATGGAGTCAATTCCCTATATATCAATGGTTGGAAGTTTAATGTATGCCTAGACATGTACCATGCCAGATATTAGTTTTGCTATTGGAATGTTAGACCGATATCAAAGTAATCTTGGAATGAACCACTAAAAAGCAGCAAAGAAGGTTCTTAGGTACTTACAAGGCACCAAAGATTACATGTTCATGTATAGAAAGTCAGATCATCTTAAAGTGGTTGGCTACTCGGATTCATACTATGTTGGATGTATGAACTCAAGAAAATTTACATTTGGATATATTTTCCTTCTAGCTGGAGTAGTGCTATGGAAAAGTGGAAAACAGTCTGTCATTGCTATTTCCGGCATGGAGGTTGAAGTTGTGACATGCTTTGAGGCCACAGTTCATGTATTATGGTTGTGAAATTTTACCTTGGGGCTTGGCATTGTCGATAGTATAGATAGGCCTCTAAGGATTTATTGTGATAATACTACAACTGTATTCTTCCCTAAGAATGACAAGTAGTCAAAAGGTGCAAAGTACATGGATATGAAATACTTATATGTCAAAGAAGAATTACAAAAATAAAAGGTGCCTATTGAGCATATAGGAACATGATTGATGATAGAGGATTCGTTAACTAAAGGATTGCCGTCCAAAATATTTATTGGTCATGTTGAAAGAATGGGTGTTATGGATAAGTCCTTGTTAACATTATAGTGTGATGTATATATATACACGTATGGTTGTACTGCTCATATTGAACGACACTTACGTATTCAATTACAGTTTTGTTTTGCTTGTTATCTTGTTACCCACATTATATGATTTACATGGATTGTTTTGGTGTGGTGACAAAATATATCTTTGAAAGGATATTAAAGACAAATTATAGTGTTAATTAAAGCTATTGAGTTGAGATGATTTCCTGATATATGGAAGGAATCTTGTTGTTAAATGACTTATGACCGCCATGATCTAATCATATCAATTTAATTAAAGATAATGACTTGATAACTTCAATGTATAGTGCGTAATTATGGTTATTATTGAATCTTCAAATCGTCACAGGGGTCAAGTGGGAGATTGTTAGATTATTTGATAATAATCTATTGTGACCCTTGTAACTTATATGATTGACTTTAATATAAGAGGACCTAATGGGATGATTATTTGGTCTAATGGTAATTAAAATCAAGGGATTTATTTAAATAAATTCCTCTTCTCCCCCTTTTAATAAAAGATAAAAAAAAAAGGAATTAAAGAAGTGGGTGGTTTGTATGTGTGTGTGTATATATATATATATATATATATATATATATATATATATATGTATATATGATAGTATCTTTAATCATCAAAGGATATACTTAAAGGCAAAAGGCAGAGAGGAGAGAACCTTTGTACATCAAAAATAAAATTCTTCGCATTATAGATTTAGGTAAGCAGGGCCGTCTCAAGATTCCTTAAGGCCCTAGGTTAAAAAAATAAAAATAAAAAACAAAGTTCTTTAATATATTTTCAAATTTTTCCTAACAGTTTTCATTTGGATTTGAGATTGAAAATATAAGTTTAAAAAAAATATTTTTTTAAAAAAAATTAAATGGTATTTTTTAAAAAAATAATTTTTTATATAAAATTAATTTTTTGAATAATTTTACTTTTTATTAATAAAATTATTTAATTATTTAATCTTTTTTAAGCCACAATGTAAATAAAATTTTATTAATTTTAATTTTGAAAAAATTATTTTTGCTAAAGCATTTTACTTTGTATTGTATGGATAAAAAAATCTCTAATTTATATTATTATCGAGGAAGAAAAAGAAAAAGAGAGGAAGAAATATTATCGGCGAAGGAGGAGAAGGGTGTTATCTAAGAGTATCATCAACAAGAAAGTAAGAACATATAGAATCACTGATGAGAAACAAGAAAAAGGGTATGAAGCACTGATAAGAGAAGACTAGGATTTTTAAGAAATATTAAGAAGGAAAGAATTTATTAGGTTTTATAAGACATATAATTGAATAGAATATCATTACTAATTGCAAAATAAGATGGTAATAATAATAATAATAATAAATATGTCAATTAAAAAATAAATTATATTTAAGGTATAATAGAATCTTATATAAAATTATGGAAGTCAATTAATGAGGAAATAAAGATAAATGTAAGGTATAAATAGGAAGTGAAATCAATAATAAATTAATTAATAAGGTGTCATTAATAAACTAACAAGAGAGACATTTATAATTAATATTAACGAGGCCAATTTAATTTTTTCAATGTCTTCAATTACCTAGCCATAGGCCTAAGCCTTGAGTCGTAGTAAGTTTTTTTTATCTCTCATTATAATGTCGCAAAAGATGATTCACTCGAATCGCCCCTAGCGCCCCCACCAATCTATCATTAGGCTAACACGGAGAAGGTAATCAAAGGTGACTACTAGTCATTAGTGCAGTGACCAAGGCATGGGGGAAGACATACTCGAATGCGTCGAATTTTGACCCCATGACCTAATGTGGCAACACCACATGTCTTAACCACCACACCACCCACTCTTCTTTTATCTCTCATTATAAATATAATATATGGATGTGAAAAACACAATATTCAAGATCTTCATTATTTTTTCTGAATCTAATAGAAAAAAATAATTATAACTATAATCTTCAAATTGTTGCATAGCTTGCTTCATGTATTCGCGTATATTTGCATGATAATAGATTAAGGGATGGATTTCTCAGGGATAAATCGAGAGGTGAACCTTAACCTAGGATCTAACATTTAAACGTATGTTGCAATTATCAAAGATTAGGGGATAAAAAAAAAGGTGAACTCTAATCTTGGAACTATAGAATTGAACTTTGGGGTTTGATCACAAACGTGATTTAAACTCTCTAGAGAATAAACATTGATTATCACAGGGCATAAGGGGTTCGTCCTGATTTGACTATCACGAAAGTAGGGGTTGTGTTTGGATAGATACATCGATGGATTTCCTTCTTTTCTTTCTCTTTAGGGACACATCGATTACCTTAGGATAAACCACCTTCAAGCATATCTAATATTGAAATAAGAGAGAGAATCACAACTAAATTGTCAATGATCATCGTGGTGAAAATAAAGTTCTAGGATTATCTCAAAGAATTGGTTTTCTCATCGCTTTTCATAAAGTCTTATTAGTTTTCTTTCACAACAATTCTCTTAATTTGATTCATATAGATACTTGCTTCTTAGGTAAACTAGTAGTTGGCACCCAATCCAGAGGATGATAATTTTATTATTTAACAATATGGTGGCAAAAGACGAATACGCTCTCTCCCAGCGCCCCCGCTAATCCGTCCCAGGGCCAACACGGAGGAGGTAAATCACGGGTGGCTACCAGCCTTTGGAATAGTGACTAGCACATAAGAGAGACATTTACTCGACTTTGCCGAGATTTGAACCCCAGACCTCATGATGACAACACCTCATGTGCTGACCACTAAACCCATCCGAGGGGACATTATTTAACAACATGAACTTACAGTTTGTGCACATCAATGAGACTCATGAAAAGGAAAAAAATGTGAATGTTATTTCAATCGTTGGAACCGTCGGTTCTATCAATTGAAAAGTTATTTTTTAACTGTTGAAATTATTTGATTCCTAAGACAAGAGGATTGAGAAGTGAGTAATAACATCACTTCCTAAGATAACCAGGGTAAAAAAATAAACAAATAATTTATTATTTTTAAAAAAGAATATTAAGTAAAATAATAATAATTTTGAACCTTCACGAACCGTGACTAACGGTTCCAAATTGTAACTGTCTTGGACAATTAATCTTATGGGTCGACATTCTTGGAATCATCAAATTGTCAGAGCATCCATAGTTGTGGAGACCCTCAAAGAGCTCCTTCAATACCACATCAACACCACGTCAAAAGTAAAAACCTCTCCATTTCTCTCCACTATAAAAAAATCTCTCAACAACTTCTTCGTGGGGGTCCCACATTTTTTCATTATATAATTCTTATCTCTTCTTCATATTTTACCATATATATAATTAAATTTTTATAAAATATAAATCTATAAATCACTAACATCCAGAATAATATTAATAATTAAAAAAATACATAAATGTTACCATTCCTCAAATAAAAAGACATAAATTATAAGTAATTTTTCAACTATTTTCTCATGTATCCGAAGTTGTCCTGGTGTCATCTCACTAGTATCCTTCATAAGAATTTCATAATCCTTATGAAAGATCTCAACTTTTCGCAAAGTCATTTTTTCTATTTGATATTCTTTAATATCTTGCTATTCTTTGTCGAGGATTTGTTTCATTGTGTCGCAATCTCCGACTTTGGATTAACCTTTCCTTTTCGCTACCTTTTGCCCTATCGGGCGAATGCGGGCTTCAGAGTTATCAACATCAATACTCGTATCTGGATTTGGATTTGATGCTGAAATTTTCCCTCTTGATTCCGATGTCCTTGCCTTCTTGTTAGAGGAATGACCAACTGATTGTGGAGCATATTTCTCATATTCTTTGAGAACTCTCCACACATGCATATACTTGAAATCCCTATTTTTATTGTTGACTTTTCACATATTCAGTGTATTCTCCAACACATTCTCATCACTCCATTTGCTTTGATGACAAGTATACAAATTATTATAAGTTGTAAAAAATTCATTTACCATCGGCGCAAACTTATAGTAATGTAATTTTAGCACCTGATAGCTTCTCTTCATAGTTCCAATGGGTCGATTCTTATTGTAGTAATCAACTATATGTTTACAAAAAGCTTGATCCTTCTGGTCATTACCAATGACTGCGTCGGTGCTGATTTACTCATGACTTCGCAAGGACCATGTCTTCATCAAGAGACCAAAATCTTCATTTCGAATCATCTTTCTTCGGTTCAACTTTACACTCTTCTTATGATGAGTGTGTTGGTCACTGAGATATTGGAACAGACGATGGTGTCAGAGGTTCTTTGTCGCTGATAGATGGGTCGATAGTAGTCCTTGCTTCATTTGAAAACATGACCGGTGGTTGAGGAGGTGAAAATACGAGAGACATAAAAGGCATCCCAAATTGGTTGCTCATGGATGACTAGTTTGGGTGTGAATACATACCCAATAGAGCTAGGGTAGCATTACTTTGAAGAGGAAGCGAAAAATTTTGAGAACTTTGAAAATTTGTAAAATTTGAAAGACCTTGTGGAACATATAAAACATTTTAAAAATTTAGACGGTATTACTTGTGAGAACAAAATTAAGGATATTGAGCATAACAGTTCGGAGGAATGCGGATATTTTGAAAAGATATATTTTCTTTCGCATTTGAAGATTCAAAAGATTTGTAAAAGAAATATTGAAATTTTTGTCCATCTCAAATACAAATAGAGAATGAAAGAATAAAAAAATAGAGAATATAGAGATGAATGAAAAAAAAATATGAGCTCTTAGTGTATTTATAGAATTTTTTTTAATTAAAAAAAAATTAAACATTGAACAACAACTATCAAAATAACTGTTGTTTAATGTCTATCTTCGTTCAATTAATTTCTTCTCAACCTACCTACTATGTGTATATTATTTTTTAAATAACAAATATATAAAAATAAAAATAAAAACAAAAAAGACAACAACGGAGTGGCGGGGCTCCGCCACTCCGTTAAATGCTCCGTCGTTCCGTCGCTTGAGGGAGGAACCTCCCCCCATAGTGGGAGCGAACTGTTAGGTCTAACCGTGGCCATGCTGAATGCACCCCCGGTGACAGCATGTACCACGTCCATGGAGGCCACATGAACTGAATCTCCAACAACAATTGTACATGATGCAACAAATATGTGAGTTGCAGTTGCTTCTACGTGCATCGTAGCACACAATCATAATGGCGAGCAGCGCAGACAGTGAGTGCCCCGTAGCATGATTGTCGCCTGTGCCTTGTGACTTGCATCGACAGCAAACGGGCGTGCCCACAACCACCAATCGTGCTATACCAGCCATATGCTGCCTTAGCTATCCATCTGTGTTTTTCCTCTCTGCATCTTCTCTGATCAATATTCGGCAACACTTGAGGTCTAAACCAAGCAATGCTTCCCCTACTAGCTGAGTGATGTCACAGCATGTCCTTCTCAATCGACTTTTGAATGTCGCAAGGATAAAGTATAAGCCTTCCATAAGATGTCATGTGGTTATAGATACCTACCGATTGATGGAAGAGAGTGGGACAAATAAGGTTAAGCTTGACGCAATACCAAGGTAGTTCATCGAGAGGGAAGAAATGCTCCCTTCTATTAAGGATGAACTAGACACCCTCTACTACAAAAAAGATTGAGAGCAAATTGAAAGAGAGATATAGGCACGAAGTCATAAAATTGATGTTTTAAACCAAGACTTGGACATGCCCTGAGCTTCCATGGAAGATAGCACCAATAAAGAGGACAAGAGACTCTGAAGGTGGAGAATGCTCAATTGAAAGAAAGTCCAGCAGACAAGAACCAGCATAATTCCTTAAGAGGTGGTTCGTCGAGCAAGAAGAAATGATCTCGGCTCTTATGGATGAACCAACCAACTTAACTACTAGAAGGTTTGGGAAAGCTGACTCCAGACTCAGAATAATCATTCGTCCTCCCTTTTAAGGACTGCTTCAGGTAAGCCGCTGGACAGAATCATTGAGGTGGCTTGGGCTATCTTAAAAGATTGCACCAAGGCTATCTTTGTTCTCCGACAAAAGCCCCACGGGAGTTTGGACATTGAGTCCAATCACCGCACAAAGGGGTTAATTGAGCTTTTGGCTGAGTACGAGACCAAAGTAATTGTTGATTCTAAGTACATGGAATGTTGGAATAGATGCAACTGTCAAGCAAAGTTCAAGTGATCTACCGTGTTTGTTTGCATGAAGGTTTCTGATCTACCATTGTTTTTATCGACTGGAACACTAAGTCGTGGGTAGATAGATCAGAGTGAGATTGGGAAGCCTTTTTTACGATGATCATCCAACTTATGTTTTCTGCCATAGTCACATTTCCAGCCAGTGGCACAACATTCTTGCTATCAGCACATACAAAGTCACCTGTTTATTTACTCGTTTGATGTTGGTTTGCCAGAGATGCTTGACAACCACAAGTGTAGAGTACTATTTCATTGGAAACATTGCAAAACAATGGATGCGGCCCTAATCAGCGGGGCAGATTTCTTCCAAACTGCCAAATGGAAGAAAAGCTGAAATTTTAAGAGCCATTTCAGTGAGTGAGAAAAACAACTCTATAGGGCACAGCAGTACCTTTTTCCCAGGAACTCAATAATGTCAGTTGTCAGCGTTGCTCGTTTCTTGTCCTGGAATGCAAATGCAGCAGCTCTTCTAAGAAGTGCCGAACCTGCTATGCATCCGAGAACCATTGGATTTGACAAACTAGAAAATTAAATCAGAGTTAAAATAGTGCACTGGACCAACAAGGATTAAAAAAAAAGTTTACCAGCATAATAATTATGATAGTCATCAACAGACCAGAGTGACAAACCTCTTTCCAATGGTCCCATTTGTTATCAGTAGATGATGGCGTGCCCATGACGAAAACACAGCAACACTGTTATTATCGAAATAATTCAAATATGATTTGTAATAGAAGATTTGTTGATGCAACTGTTTTATGGAGGCAATGCGTGAAAAAATGTGGCTTTGATATCCTTCTTAGGAGAACCTCCACCAATATCGAGGCTGAAACTAAAATGTAGTATGCTTTCTATGACAAGAAGCCTGAGCCTAAACTAGACTACTGTTGATGCTTTGCAAACAAACAACTAGGTTGCAAGTTCACTACTCTTCAACATGGTGTTGTTTTGAAGAATACATTTAGCTTTTCTTGAGAGGAAATTTAAAAAAAAAAACAAATCAAGGGAATTTTGTAGCCTAAAATTGTTTAACACAAGAAAATGTAACTAAATGCAAACAGGACAGCGTGATTACCAAAACATTATCAAGCACATAGATTTACTGACCAATTGTATCAACACAAACCTGCCAGAAAGTATGTCACCTTGACCACCGCATCGCCGAGGTGAACCAAAGGTGCTCACACAATGGACTGTAAGATACAAATCATCAGAAACAACCAACCATTGTAAGTTTAAGTTGCTTAATTGAAGATTATTTAAATATAAAAGAGTTGAGCTACGACCTGCTTCACCATCACTAATAAAATCAGATTTTCCTTTATGCAGAATGGTTACACCACCAATCCTGGATGAAAAACAATGCTTGTTAACAAAGCCTCAATAAATTAAGGGAGAAAATCTTCAAACCAATTACTTTGTGGAAAGCAACTGTAATTGGTAATTTCCATCTTTTTCATTTACTTCACAACCCAAAGCTTTCTCAACGAGCCGCTTGTACTCATTAATATTTGGTGTTAGGACAGCTAACGAGTTTCCACTAACAAGATCAAGGTTGTTAGTGATGAGAAAGAGGCCATCCTGCAAAGTATAGAATGGTATCCCTATAAATCAACTCGTGTTACAGGGAAACAGTTGATCAGGTGCTTATTTTATCATTTGGAAGGGCACTCACCCCATCAATGACTATTGGAATGCTTGCTTGCCTAGCATGCTTCACGATGTCTTTCACGCAGTCCTTATTAAAATTGAACAAGCTTCATTTGAGCAAAAGAAGATCACAAGGTCTAATAGTCTGCTAGATTCATGATAGTTGTCTATGACAAAATATATACATGCATAAAACTACCATATCCCAATTTAAAAGTGTTGAACTTAATGAAATAGACAACTTAAATTAAATCAGAGGTGTCTTACGTAAATACATCAATTAAATCTTTTATTGTGATTAGGAGGCAAGGAAATGATGAAGAACCAAAAGTGAACTATCCAGAAAGCAGTGTTCTTCAATCTCAGGTGTGTCTTACAAGGAATGGATTTAGGCATTTAAAAATGAATGTCTAAATTTGTTAGACTTGATCGATGAAGGTGTCAATGTTGTAGTTGGAGTGTTGTGTGCATGAAGAGTCCAAACATCAAAGATCGTAAAAATTCATCCAACAAAAAGGAATATTTTTAGCAAAAACAAAATAAACAACATTATACCCAATATCTGATGTTGTAGTTCTCAAGTTATTAGTATACCATTAAAAATGGATCTCTTCCTAAGCCTGGACCAACAACAATGCAGTCAAACCTTTCCATCCACTTCCCAACTTCAGAAAGAACCTTGGCAGAAACAGATGCTTTTTCATCATCCCTAAGAACAATGCCGATATGATCAAATACAAATAATGAGGGTGGTGCGAAAGTGGCTTTGTTAAAAAAGGATTACCTTACACTGTAAGATTCTTCTAAAACTGGGTGTACAATCAACTCCGGGCTATAGCTTTTTATCACTGTTGCTGCATCTTTTGTACAGAAAATATGTGATAGATCTGCCCCCTGAATAATATATGATAACCAATTAATGTTGAGTTGATTGCCAAATCTGAACTGAGCCATAAGAAATTTCACACAATGAACATAGGTAGAAAATTATAAGAGCAGTGATACTAACAATCTTAAGAGCTGAAATAGCAGCAAAATATGGTGCACCAGTGTACTCACGGCACCCACCAATTACAGCAATCTTCCCTGAAAAGGAAAAGAAATATACGATTAAAGCTGAAAGTGAATCCAGAAAATGCATTATAGGTATTGTAATAAAGAAAGAAAGGCCTGCTAATGTTCAACATGAATTTTTATTTCTCCGGAAAAGATTGACAAAGCATCTCACCATGATACATTAATTACTGTTTTTCTTGAGAAAATATTATGAATATATTGGCAGGAAGCAAGAATCTTCAATATATCTTTTATGTGGATCTATTTGAACTTATATATTAAATTTCAAGTTTAAGTTGATTGATAAAAACCAATGAGATATGACACATTGAAATACAGACAATATATGTGAAAACATATCAGTATATGATAAATTGGTATAATTTTGGAATCTTCTTAAATCCAAAAGGATTAAGTTTAATTATTCCAATGCAGGTGCTAAGGTAGTTGTCTTTATCTCATTCATAGTTAAACAGCCAACCCTTCCCATCTGAAGTTAGTTTCTAGGGACGAAACATGGATTTAGAATTGTTTTCACGGTTTAGAAAATTGTCATGAAGCATCCCTTGTCATTTACCTGACTTAATCATAAGAATCCTATACCCAAGCAAAGTGGCCAATTTCTCAGTTTTCCTCTACATTGCTTCAATTCACTTTCACAAAAAAATTTTTTTGAAAAAATATAAAAATTTGAGCTTAAAAAATATAAAATTCATTTGAATTTACATTTTTCTCTTTTTATCTTAGACAAATAAAATTTTACAAAAACATCCCCCTCTTTTCTTCTGTCAAAGGGATTAATTGAAAAAGAAAATATTTCTCTTATAATTTTTTTCTTTACTTTGTTTTCTTTCTCTAGTTGTTTCCTTTGTTTGTAGGAAAGGAGGCCTAAAGCAAATACTTCCCAGGAAAGGTTAAAATAGAGACCTCTGGTTTTTTGGGGGGTTGGAAGAGAAGGGCAGCATAAACTATTTGGGAGACTTCTTTTCTAAACCTAGGTAACAAACTTAGATCTTTCTCCTTTTTTTTTAATTTTTGGAGCCCAGGAGGATCCTTGAGACTTACCTTGCCATATTGGTTTTTTTTACAGTTAATCTTTATTATTTTAGATGTTTTAGGGGTTGTTTGTTGATAAAAAACGAGGTGATTAAAATTCCAATAATCCTCTGTGAATCAGGAAGCTTAATTTCCCTTCTGATAAGCCTTTTGTTGGTTCATCTTATTGTTAGTTGGTTTTAGAATCTTGTAGTGTTATTAATTGTTCTTGTAGGTTTTTGAAATGATCCTTTGTGTATAAAATCTCAAGTCTGATCTCAGGAAGGTTAAGTGGCTTGTGATTCACTGAAAATTGAAGTGTGATAAGTGTTTTTTAATGCTGCAATTCAGGTTCAATTGACCAAGGTTTAAAATTTCGACCCGTGCCGAGGTTTCGGTCTCAGACCGGAACGATACGGTTTCGGTATCGTATCGTGCCGTGCCGATACAATTTCGGTATTTTTTATTTATCTATAGTAATTATAAGATAAATATGTTTATTGTGTATATAAAAATAAGTTGTATATTGATTTATTATAAGTTCTCAATTATTGAATAATTTAATATTGTTAGAAAAATAATTAAAAATAATTTTATTTAAATAGAATTGATATATTAATAACTCAAATTAAAATGGAAGTATCTATAATAATAATAATAATTATTATTATTATTATATAAATTAATACAAGATATTACTTTATATTAATAATAATTATATAAATTAACTATTTATTCATTTAATTAATTATTAATTAAATAATATATATTTTAAATAGTAAAAAATATCAAGTAAAAAATTTTTAAAAAAATTTAAAAAATATCAGAATATAAATATAATTTATTAGAATTTTTAAAAAAAATTTAGAATTTTTTAAAAAATTTAAATGGAATTTAAAATATTATTTTTCAGAATATTAATTAATAAAATTTATTTAATTTATTTTAATTTTAAATATATTTTTTATATATTTTATTAGGATAATTTAATTAGGGTTTATAAAAGCCTCTTCGAAATATAGCACATCCTCCTTGGGAATTCTTTAAATTAATTAAATAAAATAAATAATTATTAAAAACAGAAAAAAAAAAAAAAAACTCGGGCAGTACACGAGATCGCGCTGCGATCATCGCCGGCGATCCCACGAGGGGCGTCCGACGACCCTGCCAGACGCTTCCGGCGCCGCAAAAGCCATCGCGCACGACGCCTTTGGCGCTGCAGAAGGCGTCGCGCACAACGCCTTCGGTGTCGAAGGCGTCACGGGACGCCGCCGGAGGCGTCCCGCGTCTCCTCCGGCACCAACGGAGGCGTCCTGCGTCTCCTCCGGCGCCGCCGAGACGGGGACGCCTCCCGTGCCGGTTTCGGCCGCCCGGCGGAACGGTAAAAACCATCCGTGCCGGGCGGCACGAAACGGCATTTCAAACCTTGCAATTGACTTAGAATCATGTTTTCTTTTTAGGATGATGTGCTTTTTTGTAGCTTTATTCCTTGAGAGTGTAGGTTTCATGGCTGCTTCTTGATTTGTTAAAGTGGTGCTACATTGAGATCGGTAAGTCTCATCATGAACTCTTTTGATTATGGTTGTTAATACTGAATGATTAATAATGAATGATATTTTTTTATTATGAATCACTATAGACATTGTATGAATAATGAAATGTAAGAACTGATCTAACTTTAGAAGGGGACTGAATGATATTTTTTTAATTTAAAGGTTGAAACAAATGGAGAATAGAGAGAGGACATCAAGTGGTACAATAAATTGGCTCACCACTTTTTAACACTAAGAGATTTACATTTGTCAGGTTGTTGAAAGCATGATTTCCTAATTTTTAAAATGGGCTATAAATGGCATCCTCAAGCTAGAAATGGTCTCAAATAAAGGGTAATAGAACCGAATACCATGTGCCACTATATTATAATTTTTCTTCCTACTTTAAGCAAAAATTAAGGGATTATGGGAATTTGTTAGGAGAAAGTTATAATTCAAAATGTTGGACCTTATGCTCTACCATTTTGATACTAAATCCTTAAGTTGTTTTGCCCACCAAAGTAATTCTGTCAACATATTCAAAATTTTCTGTTCTCTTGGGATACATATAAAGTACCATATGATATTTTTCATAATACATTAGCTAATGCATCGAACGAAATAGGCAATGATTTAGGCTAGCCTCTTCCTAATGAATTAAGATGGATAAGTTGTATGCGATGTTATTAGATATATGATTGCCTTTAGACAAAAACACTTACCATCATTTGTGTGGTTTGAAAAGCTCTAGCTCATGCTTGTATATATTCTCTTTGCAATATTGTTATTGGAACTCCATCCGTGCACTTCGTGTATAGGGGCATTTATATGGGAGGTTTGGCCTATATATTAAAATATTGCTATCAGAGTGTCTCCACACTAATGTATTAGTGTGGTATATGGAGGCAACAAACAATTTTATTTATGCTCTTAATTCTAATGTCAATGTTAAACTTGATGTTAGTTTACTATATTTTTTATGAATAGAACATGAATTTTAAGTTTGAAATTGTTAATTAGTAGGGTGATAATTGGCAAATAAAATAAGCAATTAGTCATGATCAAAATTACATAAAAAATAAAGGAAGCTAATCTCTACATTCATTTATGTAGAAGTTACCTTTGGCCCACTGGGACAGATATAACACCATTCATATATGTAGCTAATTTTCATTGTTGATAACTTTTATTTCTATGGTGCGATTTATATGGTGAGTGGTTTATAAGATGGCAATTGAACTTGAATTCGTATTCAGTCGTAGTTGTTGAGTTTTGGAAGTGTAAACTAGTATACTTGAAAAATGTAGAGATTTTATCAAAATTATTTTTGTAAGGTAGGTAGTGATAGAGAATAAAATCTCACATAGAGAAATAAGATAAGGAAAGGTTGATTAATTCAAAAGGTTAACATGCAAAGGAGGGTTTATATCTTGTTTTTATAGAACAAGGGCCTAGTTTTGTCAACTAATTTCCCTAAAGACAAAGTCTAACTTACCCAAGCAAATATAACTAATTTGTAATAACTTAAAATATTTTGAAATTTAAAACTTGGGACTAAAACTTAACCTAAAACTAAGCCCCAAATTTTAAACCACATAAGGTGATTTAAATGTGTGGAAATTGTCACGTGGTTTAAGGGCGATACTTTTCCTTTCTGGGAGGTCCCGCTTGCAACATCATAATTTAAATGACTCAAGAACATAAAAGGGGCATGAAGCTCCCACCAATGCGGGATCGCGACGAAGGGTCTATTGTAGGCAATCTTACCCTTTACCTTGCAAGAGACGGTTTCCATGACTACCTCCAGGTCACACGATAGCAACTTTACTGTTGTGCCAAGGCCCTCCTTCAAATGATACAAGAGCATGTTAATTTAAATTTTAAAAGTTTTATATCGTAAAATTTGTAGTTTATATTTTCTTAGACTTTTGTGATTTATTGATCTTGTTTATTGGCATACAATAAGGGGCATCTCTAAGCGATAGGACCTAATAGTTAACATAGATTGTTTTAAACTTTTTAAGTAGTGTTGAAGCTACACAATGACCTCTAATTTCTCTATCTGGGAATGAATAAAACACGATCAACTTGTAGTTGTGGGTGAGCATGTGGCTATGCCCCTACTGAAGAGCTTGAGCAAGGGCAGCAGAGATATACTCCAATGGCCAATGCTAACTTACACTCCTTTGTTGATACTCAAACTCACACTAAAGGCGGTGAGAGAAGACAATTCGAGATTCAACCTACTATTAATTTTTGTTAGTGTAATCATGCCCTAATCAATCATATTCAACCAAGCTATTTTGATGTGATGTGTTTAGCAAATGATTTAAGTTAGATCTACCTATGTATATATGCATGAAGTTGTATAACAACTTGGCAGGATGCATACTTGGAACTCACGAAGCGTGACTTGACATGGCCAAGTAGGTGTGACTCAATGAGGTCGAGTTGTGTTGCTTGATCACTTGGAGGTCCGCTGAAAATTGAAGAATGATGGTATCGGACATCCGAGGAACCCAAGGACAAGGAGCATTGGAAGAAGGATGACACATAGAACAAGTTAGGGCTTAGTAGAGATCACCTTGTGGGCAAGGTAAAGATGCAATAAGTAAACTCTTAAGTGAAATGTGAGTCGAGTGACCTATACTTTGTGTTCATATAGATTTTAACTTGGACACTAACTCGACTATAGTTTGGTCGAATAAAGGTTGTTCTCAATCGAATGGTGTGTTAAGATGATTAGGGAGTCAACTCAATATGGTTTGCTTGCACAAAAAACATTTCTATTTGGAGTGGAGTTGACGGGCATTTGATTGAACATAGTTGAATCGACTGAGCTACTGACTCAACCTCTAACAAAAGTGAGAACAAGACCGTTGATCAGGTAGAAGAAAGTTGTAGTCATCATATGGCTTACACAATAAAGTGGTTTAGTCGATTGCAATCAAAGAGTCAACTGAAGGATACATTACCAGTTCAACTATCTACTAGAATCAAGTTGAGTTAACTAAGAAATTCATTGTCAAACAGAAGACTAAAACAATAGCGACTAAAACAATAGCGAAAATGTTGACAGGAAAAGCTTGAGTCAACAAGAGTGTTGTAGAACAACAAATTGAAGCTTGTTTAAAGGCAACTTGAAGGCTATAAATAAAGGAACAAGGGGATCTTGTCAAGACTTGCAAAACTTTGCTAAATTCCAACATTTGTATGCTCTAATTGTTGTATTTCTAGCACTAGTATTGTTAGTTATCTTGCAAACTTGTATTGCTTTCCTTATTGTAAAAGCACTTCTTGAAGAGGTTTCTCTGCCTTAGTGAAGGAGAAACATCTCCAAGAAGGAGAAAGTTAATGGGATTCAAGAGTGACTCATTAAGTGTCATAGGTTATGTAGTAAGAACTAAGAACCGGAGTTCCAAAATACATAAAGTCCCTCATGTTAGCACTTGCATTCCATTGCAATTAATTGACCTTGTTATGTATTAGCAAGAAAAATAAAAAAAAATCTAATTTTCAGGTCAAAAGCTATTAACCCCCTTCTAGCTATCTGGCACATAATCTACATCGATCCCAACAACTCTATGGCTAAAAAATGAAAGAGAAGAGTAAAGATATCCAGGCTCACTAGATTAGCTAAGAACCAATTCACTCCACATGTCACTTATTGTAAGATGTGAAATTAGCTAGCGAATAAGGATGTATTTTTAAGTACTTCATTTTTTTTTAAGATAATGATCATATTATTTCAAAGAGATCCCTAATGTGGTGGAAAGTGTAGAACTAGTATTTGTGTTGGCCTTATATAGTGAAGCAGGTTTAAAGAAACCTTCAAAAGGAACATTTGGCTTGAGGTAGTAGGCAAGAATGTGACACAAACCTTAGGATATTATGATGTTACAATTTAAATCCTGAACAATTTAGATACCAAGTAGGATCTAAATTGGGTTTGGATATTATGACCTTGACAATTTGATCATATGCTTGCTTACTATATTCAAATATATGATTTTGGTTCCAATAATATTTTACTAGACTAGCTCGGGCTTATTTTTGGATTAGTGCATTATACACAATCAAACATTTTAAAAATGTAAATCAACAATAACAATTTTTGTATATCGTATCATTTGAGAAAGTTCTCAATTATATAATATAACTAAGTAGAAAAATCCATTTTAATAGTTGTCATTATTATCTATCTTATGATTAGCATTCATCTTCATAAAACACTAAAAAATTGTACTATATTTTTCATACATTTACTATAACATTAACTTCATGATATTGCAATGATAGAGTTTAAAATATTCATATTAATATTATATATTGAAAGTTAATAAATATGATAAATTATAAATATAAAAATATAGTTCTAATATATTATAATTAATTGTAGGTTCTTAAGAGTCTACAATAAGAAGCTAAGGACCTCTTTTCACTCCTAGGTAGCATCTCAATCCTAAAGCCTTGCTTCGCACTTTAGAGAGCTAAAAGACGAGAGCTCCGATTGTATTTGGTTGGAAAAAATTTTTGAAAGAATTTTTGTTTCTTAGAAATTAGCTTTTAAAATTTGAAAAGAGAAGTAAAATAAATAAGAACTAATTTTTTGACATATTTGAACTTGTTAGAGGTAAATGGTGCAATAATTTTCATATTTATTTTTTCTTTTCAAATGTTCCATGATTTTATTTCATTTTTTAAAAGTAGCAAACTAAAAACAAAACATTTTCATGAACCAAAAGCATTTTCCAAGAGGACCAAAGTGTGGTGGTGTTGAGTTCAAGAAGCTAGTAGAATTTGCCCTCTGCTAATGTCATAAGATGATGATCGACAGAAGCACTTTGTACCCTATAGATTCATGAGTTTGGTTATGAAGCTACCTAATTGTTCATGGGGGTGCTAATTTTTCATTCCAAGTCCCAATGTTTTCTGATCTAGCATACCAGATTTGGTTTGCAAATGAATTTACCCAAGGGAGATACACCATAATTAGATAAAAGAACAGCCACATAAACATAGAGAAGTCATGATCATTTCATAAATCTAAGAGAGATAATATATATATATATAGGCAAAAAACTAATTAAAGTCAAAAGTGGCTTTAACATGTGTACATTTCAACTATGAGTTATTATTGTTTAGTTTCTTACAGTTGAGTTCTCCTTTATTATTTCCTCAAATCTCTCAAGTCTCTCAAGTATTATGGAATCAGTTCCCTTTGTAGTCTTCTCTTTTGTATTTAAAATTTTTATTTCCTTATTTTGCAAATGTATAAAACACTAATTCAATATGCAAGTGATAAGCCTACTGTTGCTTTGTATTCCTTGCCTTTTTTTGTCCAAGCAATACAAACAGTTTCTTGGTTACCACTAATTAGTTAACTCCGGTTGATTACTTTACAGCAACATATATCTCATTAAGATTTATTATTTTATAATTTAGAAACATATAACAAAATGAATACAATATTAATAAGAATGTTTTTATTAGACTTTTAAGAAAGTTAATACATTTAAAAACATAACCATTGTCCTGTGGCAAATTTATTTTTGAAACTAGCATGTATTTGCTAGTTTCAACTAGAAGTGTGGATTGAACTTTCCATGCAATAAAAATAATAAATAGTCGTTTACGTAACACAATGGGGGAGGGGGAAGGCAAGTAAATGAATCATTATTTGGTCACTTGTATTGAGTAAGACAAAGTTGAACACTAAAGCAATTGTGAAACATTTTCAAAATAGAACCACTCTAAAATTTATATCAATAAAATTTTATCTTTTATATTTTGATTAATGAATCTCTTGTTACAAGTGTGTTAATACTTGAGCCGTTTATTTTGTGCAGAATTGTTTTTTTTTTCTTTTAATATTTTTAAGGAGACAAATCAAAAGATGATTTTATTCTCTCTCTCCCCTTGAACTTTCCTTCTTTTCTATGTATTCATCCTTACAATTTACCACCTAAGAATAAAAACTTTAGTGCTTTACCAAGAAGAGAAGGAGAAACAAAACAAAATTAGTCTTAAAAAAATGATCGACCCCTCTTTAAATAGGAGGAAGACTTGATCAAACCTAATGTGGTAAGATTTAGCTAGGTAACACTTGGACCTACACAGAAATCGATCAGACTAAGCCTGGTAAGCATGCCAAGTCTCCTCAACCATGACTCAATCTTAAAAAAAAAAAACTATAGTAAATCAAAGATAAATTCCAATGAAGTCGGTTAACACTTATCCATCAAAATTAATAATAGAAAATAATGATAATATAAATATACACGTTAAAAAGATCCATTAAGTGTCAGGAAAACCAAACTGTAAAACAAACCAGAAATGCTTACCTCCATTGAATCATACAAGCAATCAAAACTAAACTATCACACAAACTGGGCAAGCATTTACCTGCTTGACCTTTATAACGAATTGGGTCTAGCGCCGGCGTTATCATCTGAATAGTTTTCTCAGCATCAGCCTCCGCCGCCGGAACAGCAGCACTTTGTGTTCCTTGCATCCTCTGTGAATGGGAGCGGCAACAAAATCCGTCCAAACACTTTATCAAGAAGAGATTCCGCCTCAATACAGCCGCCGATGCCAGAGTGCAATTCTCTGGGTAACACGAGAACGGAATCGAACCCCTCATGCCATGGCTCAATCACACATCAACCATCTGCAGCCCAATACCCAAGCCAAAATATATCAAACAAAGAAAAACAACAACAACAACAACAATAACAAAAGAAATCCGAACAGGAATAGATCGAACTAACCAGAGAGAAATTGAGCAGAGAAAACCCTACAAAATATTCAAACGCTAAACGAAAGTGAAACTGAAAGCATTCATGATCGGCCACGCTTACCTCGGTTTCGAGCTTGTCGCACTCGAAATTTGTTCCTTCGACTCCAAGAGATGAAAGAGAGAAAGCGATGGGAAGCGGCGGCGACGACCGGCTAGGCGAGGAGGGAACGCGAGCACGTGCTTATGGACCTTCTCAGTTGGCAATTATCAGAACGCACCTCCACTGGGAACGCGAGCACGTGCTTATGGACCTTCTCAGTTGGCAATTATCGGATCTCACCTCCACTTTCTATTTATTCAAAACTATCAGGCTTGCAGTGGGACAATGAGGAGCAAAGAGCCTTTGATCCATTTTTTATAGGTCACGTGATGATCCATAATATAATTATAGTCGGCTCATGTTATAATTAGTTGTGATTTTTTTTTTAAATTTATTTTTTCATTTAAATTATAGTTTGGATTCACATAGACAATCGAAAGTTACTTGAGGTGGATGAGTGGCATGGCTATTGGCCACCGAGTGAGAGTGGTCTCTGAGCGACCTCCGGATAACCTCCGACCATTTACATGATCCAAACTATAATCTAGATGAAAAGATAAACACAGAGAAGAATCATAACTAATTATAGCTAAATCATGATCACGATCTGATTATAATTATATTATGGACCATCACCTAATCTATAAAAAATAGATAAAAAAAAATTGATCTCAGACAATGATGTAGAAGCCCCTTCCCAATTTATTTATATGTTGAATTGATGGGTTACTCCTGTTAGGATTTTTGTAAGAAATTTGTGCGGATCAATCAGTCATTTATAATATAAATTGTTGTAAATTGAATATATGATATCCACTTAACAAAATATTTAGATAAATAATTAAGAATTTAAATTTAAATTTTATTAGGGAATAATATTCTAGAGATTAATTTTTAAATATGTACAAGTTGTATTAGATTATTATACCGGTATCCTTTTATACTTAGATAAAAAGTAGGATGCATGATAGGATAGGATTAGATTGATTAGGATAGGATTAAAGATAGGATAAATAATTCCTCTTGAGGTCAAAGGATTATGAATCTTATTCTTAATCATCTATAATTCTACCCCTAATCAATTTTACCAAACGCTTGATTAAATTTTTTTAAAAAATATAATTCTATCCTATCATGCATATCAAATGGAGCCTACTCTCTTATATCCCATGTGATACAAAATAAAAATTATTAAAATCTCAATAACTAACCTTCAACTGTATTACAAGTTTTGCACCATTTAACTTAGAAACGAATTTAGAATATTCAACTTTAATAGGTTAGTTATCCTTTTGAATCATAATCGTCTCGTATGATAAAAAATGATTTATTTACTTTTAGCACTTTGTTAATCTGTCTTTAGGTCAATACGAAGAAGATAAATCATGAATGACTACTAATCATTAATATAAATAGCTAAAATATAAAAAACATACATATTCGAATATACTAAATTTCGATCCTAAACCTTCACATGATAACATTTCATACCTTAATCTCATCTCGTGATCTTTAGTCAGCGTGAAGGCCTTCTTGATAATTAAATAATGTCAATTAATAATACTATCATAATATTTCTAAACTTATTTGTCACTATTCCTACTACGTTGAAATCAAACTTTGACACAAGATGATACCTAGGATTAAATTTATGAAATAAAGTACTGTTACCATGAATACAACTTGGTTATGTGACAACATTTAGAGATCTCTTATGTTCGTAGCATGCATATCATGGGGCGGGCTGAACAATACGGTACTTAAGATTTTGTTGATATGAATCGAACTTCAAAACAAAACAAAACAAAATAAAACAAAACTCCTTACATCGTCTTATTACTATATTAATTTAAAAAATCATTTACACTTTAAAATATAATCCTCCTTTAAACATGCGATCAATATTTTTTAGCTACACTATAAAATGTACAATAAAATAATGAGTTAAATAACATAAATATTTCAAAATATAATAAAAATAAATATTTCTAGTAATCATTGAATACACTTCATCTTGCTTCCGTTTTAGCTATAAAAATATAATGCATATTGTTATCGTGTTTTAGTGAGCCTACAATATGTAAAGTAAAATATGAAGTTAAAAACCATTTAATATTGCAAATATATAATCAAATAAAAATATAAATATTACCAATAGTCATTTGAATACAACACGTCTTGTTGTTTTAGCTGCAAAAATATCAATTAAGCTTGAATAATCAAGATGTTCAACCATTTTCTTTTCAATAGATAACATCGCTAATCTATTTAATTTTTCTTGTGACATGGTTAATCGAAGACATGTTTTAATCAACTTCAACTTAAAAAAGCTTCTTTCTGCAGATGCTACTGTAACTGGTATGACCAATAAATTTTGTATGCAACATGATTTGGATAACAATCATCCATATTTTTCAGATAATTCAAAACATTTATTGCTCTTTTTGCTTCCACTGGTAAAAACTGTTTCAAAATTGATAACTCCATATACAAATCATCTCCATCAATATCTGACTTGTCATTATATCTCAATGTTTCTTCGAGATTTTTACAAGATTTCATTAGATTATCATCATTAGCAAACTTTAATCTCTCTGGATTGAACAAAAACCTAAATGTTTCTTCGTACTTTTGAAATTATATGAATCAAGTTTTTAGTGAAGAAATAGCTTGATCCATTAAGAAAATAAAATAATTAACTCTAAAAGATTCTTCAGCTATTGCATCACATCTTCACTATTACTTTCACCAAATTATTTCTTTTTTAGGATAATGCATTTTTCTTTGAATGTAGCTTCAATCTCCATTTCTTCTGCCATTTGCTTCGCTTCTATCATGGCCTTATCAAATCCAGACTCTCGATATTTCTCAAAATTAAGAATAAGTCATTTTAATTGTTTAATTGCAATATCAATATCCATATTTTTCACCTTGAAGAAATTTACTCACAGTATTAATCGCATACAACAACTTGTGCCAAATTACCATGCCAAGCAAGAATTCAAAATTTTCAAGTTCATATGTTGCCAATGATTCAGCTTCACTCTTTGTTTTTGGATCTTTACTTATTTATGCCAAATTAAGTAAAGCATCTTTAATTTTTGATGTTTATTCTTTTATAGCTTTCACGCTTTTAACATGACTTTCCCAACGAGTTTGTGACAATGGCTTAATTATCAAGCCTTCTACATGATCTTTAAAAACTTTCCAACGCTTTGTAGAAGAGGGAAATAATGTATAAATACGTTGTATCACTCCAAACATAGACATAGCTTAAGAACAACAATTAGCCATATCACATAATGTCAAATTCAGACTATGGCATCCACAAGGTGTATAAAAGGCTCTATGATTGACCTGGGTCAAGGTTGACCTGATTGACTGAGCTTGAATTGGTTCAAGCTCTAGTCTTGATGTTTGGGTTTCGATGTTTGACAATACATGGAGACAAGATATGGAGATTGTAGGTGGAATTGTTCATGTGGTGAGATCATGAAGGAGAGTCAAGTAGGTCAAGGTTGACTGGATACTTGACTGGAAAATCCTAGTGAGTGAAGCTAGGTGGAAAGTCCTGTTGAGTGAAGCTAGGCAGTATGGAAAATCCTAGTGAGTGAAGCTAGGTGAAAGTCCTGGTGAGTGAAGCCAGGCAGAAGGAAAATCCTAGTGAGTGAAGCTAGGTGAAAGTCCCGGTGAGTGAAGCTGAGCAGTTGGAAAATCCTGGTGAGTGAAGCCAGGTGAAAGACCTAGTGAGTGAAGCTAGGCAGTATGGAAAGTCTTGGTGAGTGAAGCCAGGCAAATGAGAATTCCTAGTGAGTGAAGCTAGGCAGAAGGAAAGTCCTGGTGAGTGAAGCCCGGCACAGGAAATCCAGATGGATCAAGTTTGATCAGACATCTGGTGTTGGGAAGCTCAAGTAGGTCAAAGGGATTGACCAGATACTTGGCATGGGAAATCCAGGTGGATCAAGGTTGATCGGACACCTGGTGGAGATAAGTCCAAGTGGGTCAAGGATGACCGGACACTTGGCACGAGGAGAAAAGTCCAAGTGGGTCAAAGGGATTGACCGGACACTTAGTGAGGGAATCCTAGCAGGTCAAGGGTGACCGGATGCTAGGCATGATGTTGGGAATTTCGGGCCGCAAAAATCACTTTTTCGCGTTGCGGAAACCCCGATTCCCATGCCACCGGATCCGTGCAAAGTAAAATAAAACAAAATTTTACGTGTACGAGTTTCTTACCTCTAGATCTACACTAGAACTACATGGTTGAGAGATTTTACCCTTGATGCGATGCCCTTCGCAATCCCGCTCGTCCAAAGGTTCGCCGGATCTCAAGATCGTCAAGTGTACGATCCTCTATGCATATCCACACGAACAAACTAGGTGGAGAAGACCAAACAAAGGTGTGCTAGCACCTTAGATGGTTCGGCCAAGGGAGGAGAGGGAGAGAAGAGAAGAGCTTGAGGAAGAAGATGGAATGAATTCACTTGAATGAAAAAATCAATTTTCATCCTTAAGTGGCCGGCCACATTATGGCTTGTAACTCCCATGGAATATCAAGAGTCACAACTCTTGGTAACTCCCATGAGGTGGCATTTGGTCAAGTCAAACTTGACCAAATGAAGAAGCCTTGATGATGTGACATTGGTCAAGTCAAAGTCAAGTCAAAACTTGACTCTTCATCTTCCTACTTAAGTCAAGTCAAACTTGACCACTTCTCTCCCTTGGTTGATCTAATCTAACCATTTGATTCAAGCCAATTTAATATAATGAATCTAATTCATTTAATTAAATTGATTCAATGAGTCATAATCTAAATTAGACTTATTGAACACATGAATCAAATTGAGTCCAACTCAATTAGTTCAATTAGGATTACTCTTAATCCAATTTGATTCATCACATGAATCTAATCCTCTTGGTTCATCATATGAACCTAATCTCCATCTAATTGTCCTTTGTGTGTGACCCTATAGGTTCTTATAACGTTGGCAATGCTCCTAAACCCATTTAGAAGCATAAGTAATGAGCGGTATCTAGCAACACATCATTACTACCCAAGTTATAAGAATGTTAAGATCCAACATCACCTTGTGACTACTAATTGTGACTCCTCACAATATATGACATTGTCCTTCTATCCTAGACATCTAGATTGGTCAATGTGAGGCATAGACCGTGTCATCCTCTAATCAATCTAAATCTTGAACTCCAAGTAGACTCACTCAATTAAATGAGCTCAATATCTCATATTGACTCATTTGGGCATGACCATGCACTTCGTGGTCTCACTCTATCAAGAATATCGATGTTGCTCCCGTCATATAGGAGGGATAGATCCCATCTACATCACTCACATCCCTCTGTATAATTCGTTACATACCCAGTAATCGCCTTTATAGTCCACCCAGTTACAGGTGACTTTTGACGAAGCCAAAGTACGTAACTCCTTATGTAGGGATCAATGGTGACTTCAGGTCCGAGGGCTAGTAGTCATACTAATAGCCACATGAGAAAGTATATGACACTCATATAACGATCCATGATACTTTCTCATGGCGGGTCATTCAGTATACATTCTCTAATGCATACCCATGTGTCAACTTGATATCTCCATATCCATGACTTATGAGATCAAGTCATCGAGTTGACTTACATGCTAGTCTCATCGCATTAACATTGTCCCTGAATGTTAATACTCGACTAGGAATGATTAAGAGTAGTGTTCCCTATATCATCTCACTATCGATTCAACCAATCGATTGATATAGGTAAGAACCTTCTACTCAAGGACGCTACTATACTTAGTTATTTGGCACCAATACAAGTAAGTATAATAACCAAAATAAATGCCTTTATTTATATACAAGAATATGATACAACGAGTCCATACAACAATCATCAAATGATTGGCTCTAGGGCTCTAACTAACAATCTCCCACTAGCATTAGTGCCAATCAGTGTAAGCTCTAAGCCCCAATGACCTAGTGTGACCATCATGCTTTCTCTGTGCCAAAGCCTTGGTCAAGGGATCTGTGATGTTAGCCTCTGTAGGTACTCTACAAATCTTCACATCTCCTCTCTCAATAATCTCTCGAATGAGATGGAAGCACCATAGTATGTGTTTAGTCCGCTGGTGTGAGCGAGGTTCCTTAGCCTACGCAATTGCTCCATTGTTGTCACAATAGAGCTCAATAGGGTCAGCGATGCTAGGAACCACCCCAAGTTCAGTGATGAACTTGCGGATCCAAACTGCCTCCTTTGCTGCCTCTGATGCAGCAATATACTCGACATCTGTCGTAGAATCAGCTACTGTGTCCTGCTTAGAACTCTTCCAGCTCACAGCACCACTATTTATGCAAAACACGAACCCTGACTGCGATCGATAATCATCCTGATCGGTCTGGAAGCTGGCATCACTGTAACCCTTTACAGTTAGCTTGTCATCGCCTCCATATATCAAGAAATATTCTTTAGTCCTTCTCAAGTACTTAAGAATATTCTTGACCGCTATCCAGTGACTTTCACCTGGATCTGACTGGTATCTACTCGTCATGCTCAAAGCATACGAGACATCAGGACGAGTACATAGCATGGCGTACATGATAGATCCTATTGCTGAGGCATAAGGGATCTGATCCATGCGGTCTCTCTCCTCTCTAGAAGAGGGACCTTGAGTCTTCGAAAGACTCACGCCATGTGACATCGGCAGAAATCCCTTCTTGGAGTTCTGCATGGCAAACCGTAGGAGTACCTTATCAATATATGTACTCTGACTTAGGCCAAACAACCTCTTAGATCTATCTCTATAGATCTGTATGCCTAGAATGCGGGATGCTTCACCTAAGTCCTTCATTGAGAAACAAGTCTGATCCTGTCCGAACGCTGAATCGATGGACGCTGGGCATGTGGCGCTCTCCGAATCAATGACGTGGATCTCTGACCGGCCGTATGGAGCTCCGGCGAACCTGCAACGAAGTCGGTCCGGGAAGGGGTTCCCGGCGACGACCCTCTGACGCTTAAGTCAGGCAAGAGGAAAATGCAGAGGTGGCTTCGAATATCAGAGAATGCGTACCTCCGGCGAAGTGTGAGGACCCTTATATAGAGCTGTGAGGAGGCTTATGCACACATACCGAGGCGTACACGTCCCCTCTTACCATACCTCAGTATGGGCTTGCCAGAGGAGCTTGCCTGACACCATACTGCTACAGTCTGAGCACCTCTCTGATGGGACGGCAGAACCTTCTGTCATAAGATTCTGCGTATGGCTTAGTCGTCGAACATGCTCATTGTCAGAAGATGTCCCTCGATGTCCCCTTGTCCTTTTGTCCCTTCTCTCCTCGCGCCGAGCATCCAGCCGCTCGGCAGTCCCATTACGTCCGACCGGACGCAAGTACTGGTACGCTCGGGAGATTCCCGGTCATGTGCTCGGCTGAGTCTGTTCACGACATTGCTTCCTTATGCCTCGGTCGAGCGAGCGACCCGCTCGGCCCGACGACCTTGTTCACCATGAGCGTCGGAAACCCCGACTCCCCGCCTGGTTGTCTTTGATTCTGTTCTGACCCGTTCGGCCGGTTGACCTGACCCTCACCCGATCGGCCGAACCTCATCTTGCCCTTAGACTCTTGACCTCTACGTGTCATTGACTTCCCTCAAAGGGGGTCCCCCGTCCTTACTACCGGATCACTTGCCTCCCCTTCAAGTCTAGTCGAAGGAGGCGATTAGTCCGACTGACTAGACTGTAGGTAACTCCGAGCGACACATCTATGAAATCATCTTCCGCTCGGCCCTAGTGGGGGTAGCCATGGCGTTATTCGACATTATTCCTCGGATCTTCTCAGAATTTGCGCCAAATCCCCTCCATTAAAGCCGCGCACGCACACTGCGCGATAAGGGCGGTCATTAAATGTGACCTATGTCGCGGCGCCACGTGGCACCCCCGACGCCATCAGCGTACGGCGGCGGCGTTACCTTCGATGGGACCGCCTTAGTTTGAAATTGACGGCCAGATGCGGGCTTCGGTTCCCATGACCTGCAATCGACGGCTGAGGCAGCTCGGGCTTAACCCTATAAAGCCTTCGCCTTCTCCCCCTCCTCGTCGCATTTGCGTCTTCGCGTGTCCAGTAGCTTCCTTCGGCGTTTCAGTGCTCCGGTGATCTCGTTGCTACTTCTTCCGGCGACTCCGTGTTCTTCGTCGATCTCTTTTCTTCTCTGTAAGGCTCTTCCTCTTTTCTATCTTTGGTTCTCTTTGCGTTTCTTTCTCGGGTTTTGGTCCTCTGGGCGCTGTCTCGCTTGTCGTCCTCTTCTTTCTACTATCTGCCTTTTGTTGTTTCGTCCGTTTGGACAATGGCTAGCTCCTCTCAACCTCAAGACCAAGCCCTCGGCCCATGGTATACTACCATGGAGTTGCGCTTCGATCGGCGCGACGCCGATATTCTGATGGACTCTTTTGAAATCCCCTCTGATTTTGAAATTATCCTACCCTCCCCCTCCGCTCGGCCACACAAGCCGCCGCGCGGAGCTTTCTGTGTTTTCCGTGACCAGTTCGTAGCCGGTCTGCGCTTTCCCATCCATCCCTTCATCGCTGAAGTTTGTAATTTTTTCGGCATTCCGCTCAGAAGCCTAGTCCCCAACACTTTCCGCCTTCTGTGCGACGTTGTCGTCCTGTTCAAAATCCACAATATTCCCCTCCGACCGGAGGTCTTCTACTATTTCTACTACCCTAAATAGTCCGAGCTGGGCACTTACATGTTCCAGGCTCAGCCTGGTTTAGTTTTCTTTAATAAACTGCCCTCTTCCAATAAACATTGGAAAGAGTTCTACTTCTACCTTCGTATGCCCGAGCGGGCCTCCTTCTGAACCCAATGGCAAGTCGGATCGCCAGTCTCCCCTGAGCTCAAAAGGTTCAAGACCCGACCGGACTATCTTCACGCTGCCAACATGCTAGCCGGTCTGAGGGTCGACATCAACAAGTTCTTACCAGAAGGGGTGATATACATATTTGGCTTGAGTCCGATCAGGACCCCCCTCCCGAGCGGCTTCGGTAAGAATTTTACTCATACATTTGCCTTGATTGCTAATTGATTTTCTCCTTTTTTTTCTTTGCAGCGGACATCGTCATGGAGTCCGTGATGGCCGGCATTTTGAAGAGGAAGGCGGCGACGCTCGAGGCCGCGGCTGCCAAAGAGATGGAGGCGCTCGGCATTGAGTCGGTCGGCTCACATGAAGAGGAGAGCGGGACTCAACAGGAGTCGGCCGCTCAGGCCTCTCCCCAGGATGTAGCAAGAGGAGCCACCCCCAGCGGGGGACCAACAGTCCAAGAGGAAGGCTCCGCTCAGGAGGAAGAGCGCTCTCCTCAACAAAAGTGACGCCGATTGGAGACACCACTCCGCTCGGCCACCTCCGCGGTCCAGCCGACCGAACGGACCACTGCCGATTCTCGCGGCAAAGCTCCAGCGGTCGAGGCAATTTCGTCCGATCGGACCCCATCCCAGCTGGATGCGTCGGCGGACCCTCTCGAGGCCATTCCAGTCAGCTCCCTTCCGCTCGCTCCCGGCCAAGTCCAACGTTCGGCGATTTTGTCACAATTTTCTGCGCCGGTCTCCGATCCTTCCCCGGCTTCCGCCCAGACGACTCCCAGTCGGTACCGTACCATCCGGGTCTCTTTGCATCTCCCCACCGAAGAGATGATGCCTGAATCCGCTCAGCCAACCGCGCCCGAGCACATGATCACAATGAAGGGGCCTTTAGCCGAAATGTGGGCCGACGCTCGGGCGCGCGTCGGAATGATTCCGCTCAGCAATCTGGCCAATAGCCACATGCAGCAGGCTACTGGGGTAAGCCTATTTTCTCAAGTCATTTACGCATTCTTTCCGATCGGCTACTAACACTCTTGCTTATGTCAGAGATGGGTGGAGGAGATCGCGGTCTCCAATCGTCTGGCTATGGTGGACGAGGAGCTAAAGAGGTTGAAGGCTTCGGGTGGCCCGGTCGGCTCCCAAGGCCCCTCTTACGCCGAGCTGCAGAAAGAGCTCAAAAAGACCCAAGCTCTGTTGGAGGTCGAACGGAAGAAGACGGCCGACCAGGCTTACACTCTGGCCGAACTCGATCGCCGGAACAAATCCCTAGATCGCAAAATAAGCCTGGCCACCGAGCCAAAGAAAACGGCTATCTCCGATCTGGAGAAGAAGAATGTCGAGGCTCGGGGCCTGGAGCAAAAGGTTAAGGAGCTGATGGATCAGCTGGCCGGCGAGAAGGCAGCCCGATCGGACGAAGTGAAGAACCTCGAGGCTGCCTTGCAAGAACATCAGGCAGCCGCCGATGCTTCCCGAGCGGCTCTAAAAAAATACCAAGATGCTAAGCCAGACCGAGTCACTGCCTTGAGCTGAATTACATCCGTTCGGTCGAATTCTTCGAAAAAGTATGCGAGCGGATGTATACTGCTTTTGAGCTCGCTATGGCGGCCACCACAACTTATTTGAAGTCCAAGGGGCAACTCTCCGATTCCGTCAGCATCCCAGCTCAAGACCAGGCGACACTCCTTAGCACCATCCCGAAGGATCTTTACGATTATCTAGAATAGAAGTATATATGTAATTCGGCCGCTCGGCCAAAGACTATCCTTTTTGTAATTCGGCCGCTCGGCCTTAATTTCTCTAATGCTATCCTTTTGCTTATCCTTTTGCTTGCTTTTTCTTTTGCTAATCAATACGAGTGTTGTCCGCTCGGCTCGCCAACTACCATTGTTCATGTTCCTTCACTTCTCCTCGTTATTCGCCTCTCATCCCACCTTTCTTGTGTTCGAAAGGGGTTTTTTACGAAGTATTTTGCATAGCTAGTCCGCTCGGCTGAATATATCCTGTTCACAAACGGGATTTTCGCCAGATGTTCACGAAGTACTTTTGGTTACTTGGTCGATCGACAAAACGACTTAAAAGTCGACCTCTTTATTGTCTTCTTCCGGCCGGAGGGTTTATAGTCGCCGGCGCGACTCTCGATTTTTAACGTCGGAGTTTGACGGTCTTCCGGCCGGAGAGTTTATAGTCGCCGGCGCGACTCTCGATTTTTAACATTAGAGCTCGACGGTCTTCCAGCCGGAAGGTTTATAGTCGCCGGCGCGACTCTCGATTTTTAACATCGGAGCTTGACGGTCTTCCGGCCGGAGGGTTTATAGTCGCCGACGCGACTCTCAATTTTTAACGTCGGAGCTCGACGGTCTTCCGGTCGGAGGGTTTATAGTCGCCGGCGTGACTCTCGATTTTTAACGTCGGAGCTCGACGGTCTTCCGGCCGGAGGGTTTATAGTCGCCGCGCGACTCTCGATTTTTAACGTCGGAGCTCGACGGTCTTCCGGCTGGAGGGTTTATAGTCGCCGGCGCGACTCTCGATTTTTAACGTCGGAGCTCGACGGTCTTCGGCCGGAGGGTTTATAGTCGCCGGCGCGACTCTCGATTTTTAACGTCGGAGCTCGACCGTCTTCCGATTTGGCTGACGATGCCTTCTACTTGTGCTAATTTTCTGATTTTTTACTCCTGCATTTCAAATATACAGCCGAACGGAAAATACACAACACATATTACATTGGCGCACTTTTCACCCCGCCCGGTAAGGCTGGAGGTGGTTAGCACTCCATGGTCGATCCAGTTGTCGTCCGTCTTTATCCTCCAGATAATAGGCACCCGAGCGGAGCTTTTCGATGACTTTGAAGGGGCCCGTCCAAGGAGCCTCCAACTTGCCAACGTCCCCGACCAGCTTTACTTTCTTCCACACTAGGTCGCCGACCTAGAATGCTCTGGGGATCACGCGCCGGTTGTAGTTTTGCTTCATCCTTTGTCGGTATGCCATCAGCCGGACGGATGCCTTGTCTCGGTCTTCGTCGATCAAGTCCAACTCCATGTTCCTCCGCTCGGCGTTGTCATCATCATAGTTCTGGATCCGGACGGACTCGACGTCGACTTCAATCGGGATAACTGCTTCGCCTCCGTACACTAAATGGAATGGCGTGACGCCCGTTCCCTCCTTTGGGGTCGTGCGGATAGCCCATAAGACGCTTGGCAGCTCGTCCACCCAACTTCCTCCTATGTGGTCAAGTCGAGCCCGAAGAATTCTGAGTATTTCTCTGTTGGTTACTTCCGCATGGCCGTTACTCTGGGGATACGCCACGGAAGTGAAGTGTTGTTCAATGCCATAACTTTTGCACCATTCTTCGAGCTGCTTCCCGATGAACTGTCGTCCGTTATCAGATATGAGCCGGCGAGGAATGCCGAACCGACAGATTATATGCTGCTAGATAAACTTTTTGACCATTTGCTCGGTAATCTTCGCCAGCGACTCGGTCTCCACCCATTTGGAAAAGTAGTCGACCGCCACCAGTAGAAACTTCCGCTGACCGGTCGCCATAGGGAACGGACCCACAATATCTATTCCCCACTGATCGAACGGACAGGATACCATAGATGCTTTCATCTCTTCTGCCGGTCGGTGGGAGAAGTTGTGGTACTTCTGGCAAGAGAGGCACGTCGCGACGGTCCGAGAGGCGTCTTCTTGCAGTGTTGGCCAGAAGTACCCAGCCAGCAAGATCTTCCTAGCCAGCGATCGTCCGCTCGGATGTCCCCCGCACGATCCTTGGTGCACTTTCTGGAGGATGTACGCCGCGTCTTCCGAGCTCACACATTTCAACAGTGGGCGGGAGAAAGCCTTCTTATAGAGTTGGTCTCCAACGAGTGTGAACCGGCCGGCTCTCCTTCTTAATAGATGGGCTTCCCCCCGGTCGGCCGGTGTCGCACCCGAGCGCAGAAACTCCATGATGGCTATCCTCCAATCTCTCGGGAATGTGAGACCCTCCATCCGGTCGATGTGCACCACCAAGGATACTTGTTCGATCGGCTGCTGGATGACGACCGGTGATATTGAACTTGCGAGTTTAGCTAACTCATCTGCCGCCTGGTTCTCTGCTCGGGGTATCTTCTGGATAATGACTTCTCTGAAGTGGGTCTTGAGCTTTTCGAAGGCCTCAGCGTAAAGCTTGAGCCGAGTATTGTTAATCTCAAAAGTGCCCGAGAGCTGCTGGGCGGCTAGCTGAGAATCTGAATGGAGCGTCACCCGACCGGCGCCAACATGCCTGGCGGCCTGCAAGCCGGCTATAAGTGCCTCATACTCCGCTTCGTTATTTGTGGCTCTGTATTCCAGCCGGACGGATAGATGCATCCGTTCTTCTTGTGGAGAGAGCAATAACACCCCAATTCCGCTTCCGAGCCGAGTGGACGACCCATCCAAAAAAATTTTCCACATAGCTTCGGGCTCGGGCTTTTGCACCTCGGTAACAAAATCTGCCAAGGATTGCGCCTTTATTGCCGACTGAATATCAAACTCACTCAACTCCGTTGTCCACTTGATGAGCCATCCGGACGCTTCTGGGTTCAGTAACACTCTCCCCAATGGGCTATTCGTCCGGACGATGATTGTATGTGCTAGGAAATAAGGACGAAGTCTCCGAGCGGCGAGGACCAAAGCAAAAGTCAGCTTCTCAAGTCCGGTGTAGCGAGATTCAGCGTCTTTTAAAATATGGCTTAAGAAATACACAGGTTCTTCTCCGCTCGCCCTCACTAATGCCGAGCCTACTGCCTGCTCAGTTGAAGATAAATAGATACAGAGCGGCTCACCTACAGCTGGCTTGGCTAGCACGGGCAAAGAGTTCAGATATGTCTTCAGTTCTTCAAATGCCCGATCGCATTCTTCGTCCCAATGGAACTTAGTAGCTTTGCGCAGGATCTTGAAAAAAGGGAGGCTCCGGTCGGTAGTCTTAGAGATGAATCTTGATAATACAGTTATCCGACCGGTCAGGCGCTGTACTTCTCTCAGATTTCTTGGGGGCGGCATATCTTGCAACGCTTTGACCTTGCTGGGATTTGCCTCTATGCCCCGCTCGGTTACTATATAGCCCAAAAAACACCCGTCTTTTGCTCCGATCAGACATTTCTGAGGGTTGAGCTTGACTTCATACTTCCTCAACGTTCGGAAGGTCTCCTCCATGTCCGTAAAAAGATCGGCCGCTCGGACGGACTTGATGAGAATATCATCCACGTATACTTCTAAATTGGGTCCGATCTGCTCCTTGAATACTTTGTTCATCAAGCGCTGGTAAGTTGCTCCTGCGTTCTTCAATCCGAACGACATTACATTGTAGCAGTAAAAGCTAACCTTCTCTTGATCCTCTCGGGCGAGCGGCACCTGATGGTAGCCCTGATAAGCGTCCAACATGCATATTAACTCGCACCCGGCTGTGGAGTCCACCAGTTGATCAATCCGAGGCAGAGGGTAGAAATCTTTTGGGCATGCTTTGTTGAGATCTCGAAAATCAATGCAAACCCTCCACTTGTTGCCCGGCTTGGAGACTAGCACCACGTTCGCCAACCAGCTCAGAAACTGCACTTCACGTATGTGGCCGACCTCCAGAAGCTTCTCGACCTCTGCTCGGATGATGGCGTTCTGTTCGGCGCTGAAGTCCCTCTTCCTTTGCTTCACCGGCCGAGCGTCCGGTCGGACGTGAAGTTCATGCTGTGCTATACTTGGCGAAATCCCCGGCAGCTCATGCGTCGACCAAACGAAGACATCGCAGTTTCTCTGGAGACATTTGATCACCTCCTTTTTCTGGCTTGCCTCCAGATCGGCCGCAATGAATGTGGTGGCCTTCGATCGGGTCGGGTGGATCTGCACCTCCTCTTTTTCTTCATAAACCAAAGAGGGTGGTTTTTCGGTTATGGCGTTTACCTCGATCCGTGGCATCTTCCGAGCGGAATTAGCTTCGGCTCGGACCATCTCGACGTAGCATCGCCGAGCCGCCAGTTGGTCTCCCCGTACTTCTCCAACTTTATCTTCGACCGGGAACTTAATCTTCTGGCAGAAGGTGGAAACGGCCGCTCGGAACTCACTGAGCGCCGGTCGCCCCAAGATAATGTTGTATGCGGAGGGAGAGTCAAACACGACGAAGTTTGCCGTCCGCGTCCTTCTGAGCGGCTCTTCCCCCAGCGAAATAGCCAGTCGGGTTTGTCCGACCGGCAGAACTTCATTGCCCATAAACCCGTAGAGGGGGGTTGTCATGGGCAGCAGCTCAGCTCGATCAATTTGTAGTTGGTCGAAAGTCTTCTTAAAGATAATGTTGACCGAGCTGCCTGTATCAATGAAAACGTGGTGAATAGTATAGTTAGCTATTACCGCTTTGATGAGGAGGGCGTCGTCATGTGGCACTTCGACTCCCTCTAGGTCCCTGGGCCCGAAACTGATTTCGGGCCCGCTCGCCCGTTCTTGACTGCAGCCGACTGCATGGATCTGGAGCTGCCTGACACTTGCCTTCCTTGCTCTGTTGGAGTCCCCTCCGGTCGGCCCGCCAGCGATGATGTTGATTTCGCCGCGGGACGTGTTGCTTCTATTTTCTTCCTCCCGGGCGGACGACCTAGGCCACTCCTTAGATACCCGGGGATTGTCCTCGTGCCTCTGAGGACGATACTGCTCGGGAGACTGTCGTCGATCGGCTTCACGATGTCGCTGTCGCCTGTTGGATGATGGCGATCGACGATGGCCACTCCGGGGCACGGGGTGGGCGATCAGGGGAAGGCTTCGGCAATCTCTTGTATTATGCGTGTCGGTCCGGTGGAACGAGCAAAACATTGGGGTCCATACCTTCTTTTTTGGTTTGGGCCGCTCGGCAGATACCTCTTGAATGGCGTGGGATCTTGCATGTTGCTGAGGGCGGGCTACTTCAGCTCGCGGTCCTCTGGGCGGCTGGTGACCAGTGTGCGGCTTCCGCTCGGCAGGGGCTGGCCGCTCGATTGGAGCTTCCTTCCTTCGGGCCGCCTGGGCTTCTTCCACATTAATGTACTCATTGGCTCGGTGTAACATATGGTCGTAGTCTCGGGGCGGCTTCCGAATAAGCGAACGGAAGAAGTCACCGTCCACGAGGCCTTGCGTGAACGCATTCATCATCGTTTCTGAGGTGGCCGTTGGAATATCCATGGCCACTCGGTTGAATCGTTGGATGTACACTCTGAGCGGCTCCCTGGGCTCTTGCTTGATGGCGAATATGCTGACACTGGTCTTCTGGTAGCGCCGACTGCTTGCAAAGTGATGGAGAAAAGAGACGCGAAACTCTTTAAAGCTGGTGATGGATCCGTTCGGCAGCCTCCGGAACCATCGTTGCGCCGATCCCGAGAGGGTGGTAAGAAACACCCGACATTTCACTCCATCCGTATATTGATGTAGTGTAGCTGTGTTGTCGAACTTACCCAGATGTTCATCCGGGTCGGTGGTTCCGTTGTATTCACCGATCGCCGGAGGCACATAGTGCTTTGGCAGAGGGTCCCGAAGGATGGCTTCTAAAAACTGCCGGTTGATCCGCTCGGGGGAGGCGTCCGTTCGGGGAGCCTTGCCTTTTCTGTTGTCTCGCATGGGCGCCTCGTCGGATGAAGATCCTCGATCACGGTTAATTGTTGCGACTTCAGGAGGCATACGGAATAGGGCCCGATGAAATGGAACTGTGGCAGGCGGTACTTTTGCTCGGCCTCTCGACGCGGACGTCGCTTGTTGCTCCATCCGCTCGGCTTGCGCTTTCTGCTTCTGTTGCTCCACGAGTTTAGCTACTCTTGCCTCGATTAGAGCATCGAGCTCCTCCTGGGAGAGCATCACGGTGTGTGGTCGTCCAGTTTCATCCATCTCTTCCGCTCGGATGCAGGTGCGTTCCCACAGACGGCGCCAATTTGATCCTATCCGAACGTTGAATCGATGGACGCTGGGCACGTGGCGCTCTCCGAATCGATGATGTGGATCTCTGACCGGCCGTATAGAGCTCCGGCGAACCTGCAAAGAAGTCGAGCCGGGAAGGGGTTCCCGGCAACGACCCTCCGACGCTTAAGTCAGGCAAGAGGAAAATGCAGAGGTGGCTTCGAATATCAGAGAATGCGTACCTCCGGCGAAGTGTGAGGACCCTTATATAGAGCTGTGAGGAGGCTTATGCATATATACCGAGGCGTACACGTGCCCTCTTACCATACCTCAGTATGGGCTTGCCAGAGGAGCTTCCCTGACACCATACTGCTACAGTCCGAGCACCTCTCTGATGGGACGGCAGAACCTTCTGTCATAAGATTCTGCGTATGGCTTAGTCGTCGAACATGCTCATTGTCAGAAGATGTCCCTCGATGTCCCCTTGTCCTTTTGTCCCTTCTCTCCTCGCGCCGAGCATCCAGCCGCTCGGCAGTCCCATTACGTCCGACCGGACGCAAGTACTGGTACGCTCGGGAGATTCTCGGTCATGTGCTTGGCTGAGTCTGTTCACGACATTGCTTTCTTATTCCTCGGCCGAGCGGGCCACCCGCTCGGCTCGGCGACCTTGTTCACCATGAGCGTCGGAAACCCGACTCCCTGCCTGGTTGTCTTTGATTCTGTTCTGACCCGTTCGGCCGGTTGACTTGACCCTCACCCGATCGGCCGAACCTCATCTTGCCCTTAGACTCTTGACCTCTACGTGTCATTGACTTCCCTCAAAGGGGGTCCCCCGTCCTTACTACCGGATCAAAGTCCCTAGCCAAGTCTTGACAAACTGTAGCAAAGGGATGTCTTTCCCAATGAGCAGTATGTCATCCACATACAATATGAGGAAGACAACTATGTCCCCTACAACCTTCTTGTAGACACAAGGTTCATCTTCATTCTTGATGAAACCAAACTATTTGATTGCATCATCGAATCAAAGATTCCAGCTCTGAGAAACTTGCTTTAGTCCATAAATGGACCTATGCAGCTTGCATACTCTGCTAGTATGCTGTGGATCTACAAAACCCTCTGGTTGTGTCATGTACACATCCTCGAGTAGGTTTCCATTCAGAAACATGGTTTTGACATCCATCTGCCATATCTCATAGTCATGGTATGCTGCAATAGCAAGCATGATCTGAATGGACTTAAACATCGCTACTGGAGAAAAGGTTTCATCATAGTCAATACCATGAATTTGCTTGAAACCTTTAGCTACCAAGCGACCCTTATAGATAAGTCCATCCATGTCAGCCTTTCTCTTAAAGACCCACTTACACCCAATGGGTTTTACCCCTTCAGGTGGATCAACCAAAGTCCATACTTGGTTAGTGTACATGGATTCCATCTCGGATCTCATGGCTTTTAGCCATTTCTCGGAATCTGGTCTCATCACAGCTTCCTGATAGGAGGTGGGCTCATCCTCTATGAGTACAATGTCATCATGGTCAGACAAGAGAAATGAGTATCTCTCAGGCTGATGACGTACCCTATCAGACCTACGAAGAGGTATGTCTACTTGAACTAGTTGTTGTTCCTCAATTCCTTGTGGAACAACATCATCCACAACACTTTGTGGTTCCAGTTCAACTTCCATCGAGGCTTCTGTGCTATGGTCCATATCTTGAACTTCTTCAAGATCGAACGTACTCCCACTAGTCTTTCTAGAAACAAAATCCCTTTCTAGAAATACCCCAGTCTTAGCCATAACTATCTTGTGTTGACCGAGAATGTAAAAGTAATATCCTTTCGTTTCCTTGGAATATCCAATGAAATAGCACTTGTCGGATTTGGGTCCTAATTTGTCTGAGACTTGACGTCTAGCGTAAGCCTCACAACCCCAAATCCTCATAAAAGACACCTGGACATCTCTCCCAGTCCATATCCTATATGGTGTCTTTATTACAGCCTTAGATGGAACTCGGTTGAGAATGAAAGCTGCTGTATCTAGAGCATAGCCCCAAAGGAATGTAGGAAGATCTGTGTGACTCATCATAGACCGTACCATATCTAATAGGGTACGATTTCTCCTTTCAGATTCACCATTCCACTGTGGTGTTCTAGGAGGAGTGAGTTGAGATAGAATCCCACACTCAACTAGATAGTCACGAATTCATGGCTAAGGTATTCCCCAGCTCGATCTGATCGAAGTATCTTAATACTCTTGTCAAGCTGGTTTTGTACTTCATTCTTGAATTCTTTGAACTTTTCAAAGGATTCAGACTTATGTGTCATTAAGTACACATAACCATATCTACTGAAGTCATCAGTAAATGTAATGAAGTACCTATAACCGCCTCTAGCAGCGACATTGAAAGGGCCACATACATCACTATGTATAAGTCCTAACAAATCAGTCGCTCTTTCGCTGTGCCCACTAAAGGGAGTCTTGGTCATCTTGCCTAGTAGGCATGACTCGCACGTCTCATAAGATTCAAAATCAAATGAGCCCAGCAAACCATCTTTATGGAGCTGGGATAAGCGTTTGTCATTTATATGACCTAAGCGACAGTGCCAGAGATAGGTTGGGTTCATGTCATTTGACTTGAACCTCTTAGTACTTATGTTATAGATAGGGCTCTCAAGGTCTAGAATATAGAGTCTGTTCATCATAGGTGCACTACAATAGAACATTTCATTTAAATAAACTGAACAACATTTGTTCTTTATAATAAATGAAAAACCTTTCTTGTCCAAACAAGAAACTGAAATTATGTTCTTAGTTAAAGCAGGCACATAACAACAATCATCCAACTCTAGTACAAGCCCAGAGGGTAGAGATAGAAAATAAGTCCCTACACCAACAGCAGCAACCCGTGCTCTATTGCCTACTCGTAGGTCCACCTTGCCCTTTGTCAATGCCCTGCTATTTCTCAGCACCTGCACATTAGTATAAATGTGAGAAGCACATCCGGTATCTAATACCCATGATGAAGAAATAGATAGATTGATTTCTATAACATTTATACCTGAAGTGGAAGTCTCACTCCTCTTCTTCTTAAGATCTTCTAGGTAGACTTTGCAGTTCCTCTTCCAGTGCCCGGTCTGACCGCAGTGGAAGCAGGTAGCATCCTTGGCGACCCCTCCTTTAGGCTTCAGTGCCTTGCCTTTGCCCTTGGCTTGGGACTTTCTCTTGCCTTTAGGCTTGCCCTTGCCCTTGTGTTTCTGAACCATCAGAATAGAGTTGGGCTTAACCTTCTTAAGGTTAAGCTCAGCAGTTCGTAACATACTAAGCAGTTCGGACAGTGGCTTGTCAATTTTGTTCATGTTGTAGTTCATGACAAACTGACTGTAGCTCTCTGGCAAAGACAGCAAGATCAGGTCAGTGGCTAGCTCTTGGTCAAGTGGGAATCCCAACCTCTGTAGATTCTCTATGCACCCAATCATCTTGAGTACATATGGACCTACGGGAGCCCCATCTGACATCTTGCACTGAAATAGTGCCCTTGAGATCTCAAATCTCTCGTGTCGCGCTTGTCCTTGATATAGTTGACGAAGATGTTCAACCATATCATAAGCACCCATTAACTCATGTTGCTTCTGAAGCTCAGAGTTCATGGTCGCGAGCATTAGACATGATACATCTAATGCGTCATCTTGATGCTTCTTGTAAGCATCTTTGTCTGCTCGCGTGGCATTGGCAGGAGGAACCTCCAGAATGGGCTGCTCTAGAACGTACAGTTTACGTTCTTGGGTGAGAACTATTCTCAGATTCCTATACCAGTCCAGGAAATCTGCTCCGTTGAGCTTGTCCTTGTCAAGGACAGAACGCAGAGAGAAGGTGTTCGTGTTTAACGTCATGGTTATCTACAACAGAAAAAAATGCAGAAAATAAATATCATATTCTTTTAATCATTGAATTAGGACTTTAACTAAATGATGCTCCCACTGAATTCTATAATTCAAGTGGGATAAAATCCACATCATACTACGCCTTGAGTTAGCTTTGGCTAAATTGCCCAAGACTTAGTATGATCGGTAGGTAACAATTTACCAATTACATCTCTATGCAACTCTTGTTTATAGGATCAAGATCCGCATTTATATTAAAACTCGAGTTAGCTTTGGCTAATACGCCCAAGAGTTAATATAAATGTGATTTTGACCTATCTACCAACCATTGGAAAATGCCTATAGTTAAACTCGATCCAATTGAGTTAACTAGTTACTCAATCTAATTGAGTTGTACTCACCCATGCGTTGATAGGCGGGACCAAGATTGTCCCTCCGTACCCTACCAAGATAATATGTGTTGCTCTACTTTGGCAGATTCAACAACACATGTGATCGAGGTAGTGATAGGTATCACGGCATGGTAGGCATTTGAGTTGACGCGATTGAGATCTAATCTAATCGATAGGGTGCATCTTGTACACGATTTAGATCTAATATAATCGTTAAGGCGCTAATTAACTACTTTACTAGCATGCATCAAATACACACACACAAATAATTAATTATACTATTTGTGATTAGTCATGGCCCTACTACGATCTTCTCAAGCCAATGAGAAGATCGGATGGTCAACCTAGGGTCAACAGCTTCTCCAAGTTCCTCCCTTTGACCACCTTGTGTTGCTCACGCCCTCCTCGTAACTCCGTCTCGAGTGGACCTTCCACCGCTCCAATTTTGTACATTATAATTTTGAAACTCGAGTTACATTCGAGTCTAAACTAATTTACAACAAGAATAAAAGGAGAGGCACGACGCACAGGTCGCGTATCAAGTATACAACACACACAACACAAATGATGGCGCGCAGGTCGTAATATGAATTACAGCACAATTTTCAAATCCAATTTGGGTCTTTTGGGTCATGACTATCACAAAATAATACATAATTCTAAATTATGTATTTTTTATAATTTTCTATAATTTTTACCACAATTTTACAATTTTTATGAGTAAAATTCCCGACGGTCCCGTTTAGCGGGTTTTCGGGCGTAATCGCAGAACGAAGCCCCTTGCGGGGTCAGGGGCAGTACCCCTACCCGCGATATAACCATCGCGAGTGTTCCTTAGCGATCCTACAGCGCCTTAGCCCACTGTCCCAAAAAGATTTGGGGCGAAACCTTGCCGTTTCGGAAAATTCTTCTCGGTAGCCGAAGCCTACAAGTGTCGAAACACTTGTGCTTCGCTTCTACGAGATACCCATAAAAACCATAAAAACCATAAAATTACAAAAAGTTATAGAACTGATATTTTTCTTAAAAATACAAATTAAAACTCATACTCGCTTCGCACGTGACTCTGATACCGCTGTTGGGAATTTCGGGCCGCAAAAACCGCTTTTTACGCGTTGCAGAAACCCCGATTCCCATGCCACCGGATCCGTGCGAAGTAAAATAAAATAAAATTTTACGTGTACAAGTTTCTTACCTCTAGATCTACACTAGAACTACATGGTTGAGAGATTTTACCCTTGATGCGATGCCCTTCGCAATCCCGCTCGTCCAAAGGTTCGCTAGATCTCAAGATCGTCAAGTGTGCAATCCTCTATGCGTATCCACACGAACAAAAGAGGTGGAGAAGACCAAACAAAGGTGTGCTAGCACCTTAGATGGTTCGGCCAAGGGAGGAGAGGGAGAGAAGAGAAGAGCTTAAGGAAGAACATGGAATGAATTCACTTGAATGAAAAAAATTAATTTTCAGCTATCCGGCAAGGATTGTAAAATGGGTTTAGGAGTCACAATTAGTAGTCACAAGGTGATGTTGGATCTTAACATTCTTATAACTTGGGTAGTAATGATGTGTTGCTAGATACCGCTCATTACTTATGCTTCTAAATGGGTTTAGGAGCATTGCCAACATTATAAGAACCTATAGGGTCACACACAAAGGATAATTAGATGGAGATTAGGTTTATATGATGAACCAAGAGGATTAGATTCATGTGATGAATCAAATTGGATTAAGAGTAATCCTAATTGAACTAATTGAGTTGGACTCAATTTAATTCATGTGTTCAACAAGTCTAATTTAGATTATGACTCATTGAATCAATTTAATTAAATGAATTAGATTCATTATATTAAATTGGCTTGAATCAAATGGTTAGATTAGATCAACCAAGGGAGAGAAGTGGTCAAGTTTGACTTGACTTAAGTAGGAAGATGAAGAGTCAAGTTTTGACTTGACTTTGACTTGACCAATGCCACATCATCAAGGCTTCTTCATTTGGTCAAGTTTGACTTGACCAAATGCCACCTCATGGGAGTTACCAAGACTTGTGACTCTTGATATTCCATGGGAGTTACAAGCTATAATGTGGTCGGCCACTTAAGGATGAAAATTGATTTTTTCATTCAAGTGAATTCATTCCATCTTCTTCCTCAAGCTCTTCTCTTCTCCCCCTCTCCTCCCTTGGCCGAACCATCTAAGGTGCTATCACACCTTTGTTTGGTCTTCTCCACCTAGTTTGTTCGTGTGGATACGCATAGAGGATCGTACACTTGACAATCTTGAGATCCGACGAACCTTTGGACGAGCGGGATTACGAAGGGCATCGCATCAAGGGTAAAATCTCTCAACCATGTAGTTCTAGTGTAGATCTAGAGGTAAGAAACTCGTACACGTAAAATTTTGTTTTATTTTACTTCGCACGGATCTGGTGGCATGGGAATCGGGGTTTCCGCAACGTGAAAAAGTGATTTTTGCGGCCCGAAATTCCCAACACATGATGTACCAACAGGTCATGGTTGATCGGATGGTGGTTTAGGGGACTTTGGACTTGTTTTTGGACAAAAACAAGGGCTGGATCGATCAGCCGATTGATTGGCTCATGCCCAATCGATCGGCCGATCGATTGGGAGAGTCCCCGTGACAAGCCTTCTCCCAATCGATCGGTGGATCGATTGGGGAGAAGTGTCGCGCGAACAGAAAGCCTCCCAATCGATCAACCGATCGATTGGGAGCCTTCGATCGATTAGCCGATCGATTTGGAGGTGTGATTCGTACGATAAGCCCTGGATCGATCAACCGATTGATCCAGGCAATTCCCGAGAGCATAGAGGCACTCTGAATCGATCGACCGACCAATCCAAAGCCTCCCCAATCGATTGGCAGGAATCCAATTGATTGGGATTCGACCGTTGGCGCGGATAAACCCGTTGGCGAGCGTTTTTCTGCGCACTTCTTCTCTCTTCTCCACATACGATTACGACGTTTTCTCCATAGCATTCTTCCACTCTCACCGCCAGTTCTTGAAGGATCTTGGAGAGACATCCAAGTCAAGAGGCGTGTGTACAACAAGAAGAAGAAGCTAGGGTTAGGGTTTCATTGTACAAATCTTGTAAGCTTTCCCTTGTATTTGCTTCTCTTTGTTTCTTGTTGTATTGAAAGTATTGTAGGGCTTCTCCGCCTTCGGTAGTTACCGAAAAGGAGTGTTTTATTAGTGGAGGGTGCGTGAGTGTGTGGATCTTTGGATTAGTCACCTCTTGTGAGGTGGATACCAAGTAAATCCTCTTGTTAGCATTGTGTGTGTGTTTCTTCATATTTTCTGCTGCATATCTTTGAAGAAACAAGCAACGACGATCACGAGATCATGCCGAGCTATTTACCCCCCCTCTAGCTCCATTTTCGATCCCAACAAGTGGTATCAAAGCGAGGCCACTCTTCATCGAAATCATCGCCGGAATGGGCAACAAAGCTAGAGGGTATAGAAGTTGGAGCAAATTCTATCAAGTCAAAGACTTCATCATCAAGCTCAACTTCAAATGGAATTCCAAGATGGTCTTGGATTCAACACAAGGGTGCCTCCACCATTCACAATGATGAGCTTCGATCTTTGGAGATCAAGGATCGAGAATTTCTTAATGGTGGAAATAGAGCAATGGTTTGCTCTAATGGAAGGCTTCGAAGCTCCAAAGAATTCAAGGGGCAAAATTCTCAAGAGGAGCAAGTGGAGCCAAGACCAAATCCAAAGATGTGAGGCCAATGACAAAGTGACCAAGCTTTTGGTCAATTTATTGCTGAGCAACATCTTGGAGCAAATTGGAGATTTTGAAGATGCCAAAGAGCTATGGAGCAAATTGGCCAAGATTCATGAGATCCCCTCCACTATACCAATCCAAGAAAAATCCAAAAAGGGTAACTCATTGGAGCAAGACCAAGAGGAGGAGAATTCCGAAGGTGAGAGATGCTTATCTTCCGAAGAAGAAGTCCAAGAAGCTTCATCTTCAAAGGAATGCAATGAAGAGGGCAAGGAGAGGGCATACTCCTTGTTTCATATACAAGACGAAGATGAAGAAGTCTCCACCTCTAGGATTGAGGGGGAGTATAGATCATTGACACCGGAGAAAGAAGAAACCTCCACATCCGGGTCAAGAGAAGAAGAGGATGAAGAAGCTTCCATCTCCACAAGTCAAGCTAAATCAAATGGAGGATCAAGTGTCATCCCTACACATGAAGGTATAAATGTTCCAATTAACAATAAAAATCATATTATATATTTTGAGCGTAGGGAACATGGGCACTACAAGAGCAAGTGTCCCAAATTGACCAAGAAGAAGGGCCAAGTGGCACTAAAGGGAAAGGTGAAGCCCAAAGAGACCGCTCCCAGAACAAAGAAGAGCAAGAAGCACATTGTGTGCTTCTCTTGCAATAAAAAAGGACATTACCGGAGCCAATGTCCTAAGGGGAAGAAAGCGGTCAAGGCTCAAGTAGGAGGCATGAGTCAAGGGGGAGCCTACAAGGTAAAACAAAAGGTATCATTTGTTGAGCCTACTCCTTTAAATAATGGTAAAAAGCATGTTAATTCTAATTTTTACCATTTTAATGCTATTTACCACAAAAATAAGGAGCATAATAGTATTAAAGAAAAGCATATGGCTCTCCATGCTAAAACTACCACATCTAGGGCTAAGAAGGTAGATAACCAACTAGAAAGTAATCCTAAGGATTTTAGGTATTTACCTAAGAAAAAGAAAAATCAAGGTTTTAGTGAAAAATCCAAGGTTGAGGGATTATGGAGAGAAAATCAAGTCTTAAGGTCAAGAGTTGATAAATTAGAAAAGACCCTAAAAAGGATGAAAAATATCCAAAAAGGGCAACATGAGCATAACCTAGGTTTAGGACAACAAAAGTCATCCAATGGCCATAGAGGTTTGGGATACAAACCAAAGGCTAAGAAGGATGTAATTTCTTACCATAGGGTTTCATATAGCTATGGAACCGAGTCTAGGTCAAATGGTCAAGTCAAAAATACTAGGAAGGTTATTCCTAAGAGTATTTTTGCAACAAAAGTGACTAAGACTTCTAAGAAGTCCAAGAAAGTCACAAAGAAGGTCACAAGGGAAGAAATCCCCAGAGTTGACCTAGAAAATGTGACCAAGGCTTCTAAGAAGCCTAACAAGGTCACTAGGAAGGTATCTAGGGAAGTTATCCCTAGTGAATACCTAGAGCATCCAAGGAGCACCAATAGGTTTTGGTTCCTAAGAGCATTTTCTCTACCCCTTAGATGGGTTAGAGAGTGTCAACTCTAATTGAAAGGGTAGTTAACCCAATCATGATAAAGTTGGCACTCTAAGAGCATTTTCAAGGTTATTGTTAACCTTTGAAAATGATAAGGATTAATGGCTTACTCTTGGAAAGAGTAATTTGTGTCAAAATTTGAGGAATATGCTTAATTTAAATTGGCACAAAATTAGGAAAATCAAGAGAAATGTCAAAATTGAATTTTGGTATTTTCTTGGGAAATAGTGGGCAATCTAGGGTTAAATTTTAATTTAGCTAAGGATTAAGGATACTTAGATAGATAATCCAGGTATTTCTTTTATGCTAATTTGCCATGCTTTATTTGCCCATCATATGTCATGACATCATATTTATTTTTGCATTCATGTTTTATTATGAAAAACACAAAAATACCATGTCATGTCATACATACATCATGTAGTTATAGGAAATTTTCTTTTGAAAATTATTTCTTTTTGATGTATGCCATAACATATCATGCATTATTTTAATTCCTTGAAATTTAAGGACAAATGACATTTATTAACAAATAACATCCTTGGTGGATGTTCATAACCTCAAAATGCCTAGGTAGATATGTATGATCCCTAGATTAGGGCAAAACCAAACTTTACATCTCACTATGAACTATAAGGTAACTTGTATGTGGTTTAGTACACATTAAATACAAGTGAGATGTTAGGATGATGAACAAAACTCAAGATGTTGATTTAGTGCATTTTTGTGAGTTTTAAGTTCATCGAACACATAGTTATGTATTTTCCAAATCATTGGGAAAGCTAATGTACAAGTCATGTACATTGAGCCCAAAGAACATGGTTGGAAATTAGTTTTGAAAATGATTTCAAATATGTTTTTAAAAACCTTGGTGAAGACTATCTTTTGATAGTACTCATCATTGAAAAGTTAGACACAAACTAGAAGAAAATACTAAAGTTTTTACAAGTTTTCTAGTTTGTGTCAATCTTGGAAAATATAAAGTATTTTCTTAGAAAACTATTTTTTCCTTGATGGTATATACCCTAAGAAATGTCTACATGAATTTTCATAATTTTTCAAATTTTATAGAATTTTCTAGAGGTTTCTGAAATTCACTGAAATTAAATTTCAGTTTTTCAGTGCTCTAATCGATCACCCGATCGATTGAAGTGCCTCAATCGATCAGGCGATCGATTGAGAGGAGTTTTTCTCGCGAGCAGAAGCTCCTTGGATCGATCAGCTGATCGATCCACGCAGTTTGAATCGATCAGTGGATCAATTCAGTAGGGTTCAATCGATTGGAACCCAACTTCAATCGATTGGGGATGTTTATTTTAGCTGGGAAAGCCTGATTTCAGCATTTTTGAACCACCTTTAGTCTAGGTAACCACTCCTAACCCCTCAAAACACATTTGTATACATTTAGGGGGGAGTTTTCGTGATGAAAACAAGGATGGATTGGTTAAGGAAGACTAAGTAGAGGTTGAGGTTTGGCTTCAATATTGAATTTTTGAACCTGAAAACTTCAAAATTTGGGTTTCCTAATGGTTTAGGGATTCCAAGTCATTGTTGGTGCAATGACAGAAGTTATGTGCATGTCTTTAGGGGTAGTTACTCTTTAAGGACATGAAAATTTATTTTTCATATACCTTGGAAGGTGGTTAACCTTCTTTAGTGAAAATGCTCAAGGTTAGACATTTGAATGTAATGAAGAGTAGATATCTTCATTATTCAGGTGATGTTTGCTCATAGATGAGCGATTGATGACAATGAAGGGTATGGGATCTTCATTTGAATCGTGTGTGAATATACCAAGTGGTATATGCTCAAGGATGAGCGTTTAGGATAATGAAGGGTATGGGACCTTCGTTATTGTGTTATGAACAATGAGTGAAGTTGTCAACAACGTAGGATAACTCTTCAGGGGGAGAGTTTTTGATGTGTGCCAATAAGGGAAAAATATGTGGTTAAGTTAGGCCTTCATTACCTAAGAGGGAGTTTGCCCTCTAGAAAAGGAGGAGAATGAAGGAAACCATCATTCTCATATTGGCAGGAAAGGAGTTGAGGCTATGGGATTAGCCTAACTTACAAGTGGCATTGTCAAACATCAAAAAGGGGGAGATTGTTGGTGCAATATTTCCTAAGTCAAGGTTGACCTGATTGACTGAGCTTGAATTGGTTCAAGCTCGAGTCTTGATGTTTGGGTTTTGATGTTTGACAATACATGGAGACAAGACATGGAGATTGCAGGTGCAATTGTTCATGTGGTGAGATCATGAAGGAGAGTCAAGTAGGCCAAGGTTGACTGGATACTTGACTGGAAAATTCTAGTAAGTGAAGCTAGGTGGAAAGTCCTGTTGAGTGAAGCTAGGCAGTATGGAAAATCCTAGTGAGTGAAGCTAGGTGAAAGTCCTGGTGAGTGAAGTCAGGCAGAAGGAAAATCCTAGTGAGTGAAGTTAGGTGAAAGTCCCGGTGAGTGAAACCGGGCAGCTAGAAAATCCTGGTGAGTGAAGCCAGGTGAAAGACCTAGTGAGTGAAGCTAGGCAGTATGGAAAGTCCTGGTGAGTGAAGCCAGGCAAATGAGAAGTCCTAGTGAGTGAAGCTAGGCAGAAGGAAAGTCCTGGTGAGTGAAGCCCGGCACAGGAAATCCAGATGGATCAAGTTTGATCAGACATCTGGTGTTGGGAAGCCCAAGTAGGTTAAAGGGATTGACCAGATACTTGGCATGGGAAATCCAGGTGGATCAAGGTTGATCGTACACCTGGTGGAGATAAGTCCAAGTGGGTCAAGGATGACCGGACACTTGGCACGAGGAGAAAAGTCCAAGTGGGTCAAAGGGATTGACCAGACACTTGGTGAGGGAGTCCTAGCAGGTCAAGGGTGACCGAATGCTAAGCATGATGTACCAACAGGTCATGGTTAACCGGATGTTGGTTTAGGGGACTTTGGACTTGTTTTTGGGCAAAAACAAGGGTTGGATCGATCAGCCGATCGATTGGCTCATGCCCAATCGATCGGCCGATCGATTGGGCGAGTCCCCACGACAAACCTTCTCCCAATCAATCGGTGGATCGATTGGGGAGAAGTGTCGCGCGAACAGAAAGCATCCCAATCGATCAGCCGATCGATTGGGAGCCTCCGATCGATCAGTCGATCGATTGGGAGGTGCGATTCACACGATAAGCCCTGGATTGATCAGCCAATCGATCCAGGCAATTCCCGAGAGCACAGAGGCGCTCTGGATCGATCGATCCAAAGCCTCCCCAATCGATTGGCAGGAATCCAATTGATTGGGATTCGACCGTTGACACGGATAAAGCCGTTGGCGAGCGTTTTTCTACGCACTTCTTCTCTCTTCTCCACATGCGATTACGACGTTTTCTCCACAACATTCTTCCACTCTCACCGCCAGTTTTTGAAGGATCTTGGAGAGACATTCAAGTCAAGAGGCGTGTGTATAACAAGAAAAAGAAGCTAGGGTTAGGGTTTCATTGTACAAATCTTGTAAGCATTCCCTTGTATTTGCTTCTCTTTGTTTCTTGTTGTATTAAGAGTATTGTGTTGATGCAGGAAGCATCCGACGATCGAACTCGTATTTTGATAATGGAAAAGGATTCAAAGTTAAGGTACCTTGTGATCTAACGAGTCTGCTTGAGTATTTCAGGAAAGTCCTAGCTGCGGTTAAGCAAAGGGAAAAACCCTAGGGGGTGGTAACCCTAGGTCATAGGGGGAGGTAACCCTACGCGGAAAGTCTTGGCAGGTCGATGGCTTCAGGCAAAAGTCCTAGGAGGTGGTAACCCTAGGTGGAAAGTCCTGGTGTCGCGAACCAGGTGAAAGACTGGACTAGCCGGGAAGCGGATGTCCAGCAGAAAGTCCGAAAGCGTCGAGTGCTGAGCAAAAGTCCAGTCGATCTGGAGGATCACACTGGCAACAGGTAAAATCTCCTGAATGGAGTAGGTGAGGATGCGTTCCCCGTAGAGGGAACAATAGGCGTTGGGTTGACCTAGGGTTTCCGGTCGAAAACCCAGACAGTCCTGAGACTGTCACAATATTCTTGATCATATTTTTACTGTCATTTTATGCTAACTTTGTGCTGCAGGGTATTTTGTGTGATTAACATATCTTGCAGGTACTAAAGTGCATAATTACTCTCGGATGAACAGTGTCCAAGGCACCTCCATGGAGTTTGTAGGCGCCTCGGGTGCAAAACCTGAGCTGGCTGTGAAGAAAGCTTGGAGGCGCCTTGAAGGAAGCCAAGGCGCCTTGGACAGCTTCATGAAGGCGCCTTGGAGTGGTTGGAGGCGCCTTGAACCTAATAAGTTTCGACCAGTTCAGCACTTATCTCCGCGGCTGACTTGGCTCATTCAAGGCGCCTTGGTGAACAGTAGAAGGCACCTTGAACAACCTTTATAAGGGGTCTCGACCAGCAGCTCACAACAACGATTTCCAAGTCTTCTGTCTCTAACGCGCTGCTCTGAAAGACGCCCGAAAGTACTGCTACAAGTTTACGACGACCCGAAGCTCCGAGATTCTACTTTTGTCGTCGGTATAATTAGTTTTTTCATTTACTTGTACTTCATCTTGTAATCATTTTATCGAGCTTATAGTTGTTGCCCACGCAAAGCGATCAAGGATCGCGGGCCTTCGAGTAGGAGTCGATCAAGGCTCCGAACGAAGTAAAATTCTCTATGTCCTTCTGTTTGTGTGTCCTTATTCTATTCCGCTGCGTTTTAATTACTTCGTTAGTTTTGCGATTCGAAAAACGAAATAGCCACGAGCGCTATTCACCCCCCTCTAACGCGTCTCGATCCAACAATTGGTATCAAAGCGGGGTTGTTCTGAATTGGTGCAACCACCATTCAAAACATTTTTTTCGTGGTATTTTTTTTGGTTTTTTGGAATCAATTAGAAATTAGCTTAGTAGCTAAAATTCTAATTCTTTTCAAATCGGTATTGCTCAAAGTTGGTCAATACCACTTGAGCTCGTTTTTTTATTTCTTCCTACACTACTAATCCAAGACTCAGTCTTGGAATAGATCTTCTTGTTTTTGTTTTTTCCAGAACTAAATGACCCAACAAGAAGGATACAACACTGTTCGACCCCCACTATTCTCCGAAGAAGACTTCGGGTATTGGAAGGGGCGAATGGAGATATATCTTAAAACCCAGTTCGACACCTGGATGATAGTCAAGACAGGACTACAATTACCAACTGATGAAGACGGCAAGCCTACATCTTGCGAAAAGTGGGAACCATCTCTTATCAAAAAGGTGGAAGCCGATGCCAAAGCCACCTGCACCCTCCAGTGCGGTCTTACCAAGGAAGAGCTCAACAGAGTCGGTCTGTTCTCTTCCGCAAAGGAGCTGTGGGAGAAACTGATCGAACTTCACGAGGGCACTTCAAAAACCAAGATAAGTAAGCGTGCTTTGTTACTTATTAAACTATACAATTTAAAAATGCAGGAAGGCGAGACGGCGAGTTCACTACATGCAAGAATCCAAGATATCCTTAACTCCCTTCACGGAATCGGACAGAAGGTAGAAAATAGGGATATCATAAGGTATGCTCTTAATTCATTTCCTAAGAGCACATTCTGGGCATTAATGGTAGATGCCTACAAAGTCTCCAAGGATTTGTCTTCCTTAAAATTAGATGAATTGTTTAGTGAATTTGAACTTCATGAACAAACTAATGCACAGCCGACCGAGAAAGGTATTGCTTTGGTGGCAGGTACTAGTCGAACACGTGAACCAAGATCCCGACGAAAAATTGAACCGGAATCAGAAGACGAACCCGACTCAGAAGATTCAGAAGACGAACTGACCAGTGAACTCGTGAACCTCGTGAAGAAGCTCTACAAGAAGAAAAAGGGCTTCAACAAGAAAGACCTGAAAAAGGCAGTAAAATCCAAGGAGGCCCAACCGAGTTCAAAGGTAAAGTTTGAAGTTACCTGCTACGGGTGCAACCAGAAGGGGCACATCAAAGCCAACTGCCCCAACCAAAAGGAAGCCAAAAAGCAAAGAAGAAAGAAGGCCCTGAAGGCAACCTGGGATGAATCTTCTTCGGAGGACGACGACGACGAACTCGATCAGACGAGTTTACTCGCACTGATGGCCCGGGACCAGATCATCGAGAGCGAGAGTGAGTCAGAGGCCGAGTCTGAGCAAAGCCACGGATCCGCATCCATTTCCGAAGGGCCAGACTCCACTGTAAGTATTCTGAGGCTTAATAATTTAGTCAATTATTTGTTACGCAAGTTAGCTAAGTCAAACCTTAGGATTAAATCACTTCTAAAGGAAGTAGCTGTCCTTAAAGAAGTGACTAACACTAAATCCTTACCTGATCAAGTTCAGACTGGAAATTCAACTCAAGTTCAAAAACTTGAGGAAGAAAATTCTAGTTTGAAAAATTAGGTAAAAGATTTAAAAAATACCTTAGAACGGTTTTCTTTGGGCTCCAAGAATTTGGACCTAATTCTTGGGACACAAAGAGCCGTTTACAATAGAACTGGGCTAGGATATAAAAGTAAATATAGATCTTATTTATCCTTAATAAACAAACAAAGTAGTAAATCAGTCCAAGCATGAGTCTCCAAGTCCAAATTGATCAATCAAGTTAGACTTGGGCAATACTGAGTTCCGAAGGATTAAATACACTACCTCGATAGACCATATCGAGGCCATGATCCAGGGGAGCAAAAAGAAAAATGATCTTAAAAATTTAAAATTTAAAAATTCTAAAATTAAAATTCAAAATTCAAAATTGAAATTCTAAAATTAAATTAAAAAATTCGAAATTAACTTATAAAATTCAAATTCAAATTAAAAAATTCAAATTAAAAATTCAAAATTAAAATTCAAATTAAAAATTCAAAATTCAAATTCGAAATTAACTTATAAATTCAAAATTCAAAATTCAAATTCAAATTAAAAATTCAAATTCTAAAATTCAAATTAAAAATAAAAAATTCAAATTAAAAATTCAAAATTCAAATTCTAAAATTCAAATTAAAAAATTCAAAATTCAAATTCTAAAATTCAAATTAAAAATTAAAAATTAAAAATTCAAATTCGAAATTAACTTATAAATTCAAAATTCAAAAAATCAAAATCAAATTAAAAATTAAATTAAAAAATTTGAAATTAACTTATAAAATTAAAATTCAAATTAAAAATTCAAAATTCTAATTCTAAAATTCAAATTCAAAATTCAAAATTCAAATTCGAAATTAACTTATAAATTCAAAATTCAAAAAATCAAAATCAAATTAAAAAATTCGAAATTAACTTATAAAATCAAAATTCAAAAAATCAAAATCAAATTAAAAATTCAAAATCAAATTAAAAATTCAAAATTAAATTAAAATTCGAAAGTAACTTATAAATTCAAAATTTAAAATTCAAAATCAAATATAGATGGAGGATCTAGACTAGCTGGCACCCCCAACTGAACTACCCGACAGGGTAATTGAACTTAATCTACTCGAAATAGGTAAAACAAGAGTAGATTATCCGGCAGGGTAATTAAGGTTAGATTAAAACGAGCTAGGTTTAACTTGACCCACAGTACTGGTGAAGTTTTTGGATGATAGTACGTTAGGGAAGCTTGGGCATCGCATGTCTAGGAAGATATGACTTCGACCTGGTGCATTTGGCCAAGTGGAACTGACCGAAGCTATCCTTAAATGGATCCAAACTAGTTAGACCAAGGATTAGTATTAAGTTCAATGGGTAGGACTATTTGAGAAACCTCGAAGGCATGGTTACTTTAATGAGCTCCTTGTGACTCACCATAGCCTAGAAGTTTATCCAAAGAATGCTTACTTGTTGAACCCAAAGCTAAACCTGAATCTAACACAAAGTTAAACTAGACCCTTAAATTCAACGATAATTCATCTCACAACAATTATAGGGTTCCCTGATTGACAATTTAGATCGGGTAAGATGACTAAGAAATTAAATTATGAAAATTGACTTGAACTTAAATCAAGTTAATTAACAATTAAATTACCTTTAATTAACTTGAATTATTTTCAAAACTAAAATTATTTTTAAAACTCAAATTTCAAAATTATTTATAAAACTCAATTTCAAAATATTTTTTTAAAACTCAATTTCAAAATTATTTTTCAAAGTTAACTTTAAAATTATTTTTCAAAATTTAATCAACTCTAAAAATTTTTAAACTTAATTCTTTTAAAACTTAATTCCAAACACTTCTCAAAACGTTAATTTAAAACAACAATAGGGTTAATTCCTACTAACTTAGATTGGGTAAGATAGAAAATCTAAGGAGTCTACTTCAATTTAGCTATCTTTAAATCCATTAAATCAATTCAACTACTTCATGTGTAGGAATTGGATCAATAGATGTTGGATAGTGGCTGCTCCAGACACATGACTGAAGATAAGTTGAAGTTTACTAAACTCAAGTACAAGAATTTAGGATCAGTTGCATTCGGCAACGACGGTAAACTTAGAGTAATCGGAAAAGGTAATATTGAACTTAGTTCCGATTTCGTTATTCAAAATGTTTTATTAGTTGAGAATTTTAATTTTAATTTACTAAGTATAAGTCAATTGTGTGACAGTGGATATCTAGTCAATTTTGATAAATCTGGGTGTCTAGTTAAAAACATCGAAAATCCTGAGATTAGACTTAAGAGATTTAGAAAGAATAACATCTACACAATTGACCTATCAATATCCTCAATAAAGTGTCTCTTGACACAACAAGAGGAAACTCAACTGTGGCACAGAAGACTGGGTCACACTCACACTAGACTCATTTCAAAAATGAGTCAAAATGGTCTAGTTAGAGGTTTGCCCAAATTAAAATTTATTGAAAACTCAATCTGTGATGTGTGCCAAAAAGGAAAACAAACCAAGTCAACCCACAAGTCAACCAACCTAGAAAGAACTAACTCCTTACTTGAGCTCCTTCACCTTGACCTATTTGATTCACATGGAGCCGAATCACTAAGCAAAAACTAATATTGTTTAGTGATAATTGATGACTACTCTAGGTACACATGGGTAAAATTCCTAAAAACAAAAGATGAAACCTATGAAATATTTAATAATTTTTGCAAATTAACGGAAAATGAAAAAGATACTAAAATTAAAAGAATAAGAAGTGATCACGGGGGGGGGGATTTGAAAATCATAGGTTTACCCAATTTTGTAAAATAAATGGATACCAACATGAATTTTCATGTCCTAGAACCCCCCAACAAAATAGTCTCATGGAACGCAAAAATAGAACACTACAAGAAGCCGCTCCGACTATGCTAAACGAATATAATTTAAATCATCACTTTTATGCTGAAGCAATAAATACTGCAAATTATATTCAAAACAGAATTTTAATTAACAAACTTCACAATAAAACACCTTATGAACTTTACAACCATAAAATTCCCAATCTAAACTATCTAAAAGTATTTGGGTGTAAAGTTCACATTTTAAATACTAAAGATTACTTAGGAAAATTTACACCCAAGTCTAACCAAGGAATATTTTTAGGATACTCCTCTACCAGTAGAGCATTTAGAGTATATAATTAAAATACCTTGAAAGTTGAAGAAACAACTAATGTAATATTTGATGAAGAAAATAACCTATCCAATATAAATGAAAATATTGACATCACCCCAAGAGCTATAGAAGATGATGAAATCCAACCTAACCTTAATGAGTCAGAAGAACCAGTTTCTGACCCACAGCTGAGACCAACTAGAGTAAGTACCTCTCACCCACCTGACCAAATTTTGGGTGACCCAAACCTAGGAGTCAGAACTAGATCATCCTATAGAAACTTTAGTCAGATTGCCCTTATTTCTAAAATTGAACCTAAGACTATAGAAGAAGCTCTACCTGACCCAGACTGGATCATTGCAATGCAGGAAGAATTAGCACAATTTGAGAGAAACCAAGTCTGGGACCTTGTACCTAAACCCTTAGATAAATCAATAATAGACACCAAATGGGTTTTTAGGAACAAGTTGGATGATCACGGTGATATAATAAGAAACAAAGCTAGGCTAGTAGCCAAAGGGTTTAGTCAAGTCGAAGGCTTAGACTATGATGAAACCTATGCTCTAGTAGCTAGACTCGAGTCCATTAGGATGTTATTAGCCTATGCAGCAAATAAAGGGTTTAAGTTATACCAAATGGACGTTAAGTTAGCCTTCTTAAATGGGTTTATCAAGGAAGAGGTCTATGTAAGCTAACCTCCAGGTTTTGAAGACTTGGACTACCCGAACCATGTATTTAAACTAAAAAAGCATTATATGGACTAAAACAAGCCCCTAGAGCATGGTATGAAAGATTATCTAATTACTTAATATCCAAAGACTTTAACCAAGGATAAATAGATCCGACCTTGTTCGTAAAAACTATAGAAAAAGACATCTTCATAGCCCAAATCTATGTTGACGACATAATTTTTGGCTCAACTAACTCAAAATTTTTAAAGGAATTTGTTAAATTAATGGAAAGTGAATTTGAAATGAGTATGGTTGGGGAACTCAACTTTTTCCTAGGCTTACAAATAAAACAAACCAAAGATGGAATCTACATTTATCAAACTAAATATGCTAAGGAGTTAATTAAAAAATTCTACATGGAAAATTTAAAAATTATAAATACTCCAATGGCAACCAACATTAACATTGACTCTGACCCTGAAGGAAAACTAGTAGATCCAAAATACTATAGGAGTGTCATAGGTAGCTTACTTTACCTAACTGCAAGCCGACCCGACATATTGTTTGCAGTAGGTATGTGCGCAAGATACCAATCCTGTGCAAAAGAGTCACACCTAACATATGTTAAAAGAATACTTAGGTATATTAAAGAAACTCTAAATGTAGGACTTTGGTACCCAAGAACTTGCACCTTTGACCTTTATGGCTATTCTGATTCAGACTATGCTGGGTGCAAATTAGATAGAAAAAGTACAAGTGGTAGCTGCCAGATTCTAGGTTAGTGCCTAGTAAGTTGGTCAACCAGAAAGCAACATTGTGTTGCTCTATCCACTACAGAAGCTGAATACATAGCTCTAGGAGAATGTGCATCTCAATTGTTATGGATGCTGCATACATTAAAAGACTATCAACTAGAATATAAAAATATAAAAATCTTTATTGATAATATCAGCTCAATTAATCTGACCAAAAATCCTATTCACCATTCTAGGACTAAACACATAGAGGTAAAACATCACTTTGTAAGGGATCACGTAGCTAAAGGTGAAATTGCACTCAACCATGTTGAGTCCAAATCAAACCTAGCTGACATTTTTACAAAACCCTTACCTGAACTTGAGTTCAGTGCACTTAGAAGGCAAATAGGAATATGTTGGGTAGAGTAGGTGTCTCATTTTGTTATCTTGTTTTGTTTCAAAATCTAAGAAAAATAGCTTTTAAAATACCAATTTATTATATTTTTCAAAAGTTGGACTTAGCCTAAGCTTCCCCCTAGAAATCTTGTTCCCCTAGAATTAAGCTAGAGCATCTCACAAACACCTAGGTATACCTTGATTGTGTTTGAAAGACTTAAAATGGTGTGAGATGCATAGGGTACAGCTTGGACTCAAGAATGCTTATATCTGTGCATCAATATGAGTCTGGGCGTTAAAACACACAATATACATCAATCATGTCAAGTCCTCTAGCTCTAGTCAAAGCTAACTGGACCAAATTGACTTAACTTGACTAACCATGTGAAAGTTGTTGCCCTGCAGGCAATCAGCAAGTAGCTAAAGGTTAGACAGTTGGTAAAGGACACTCAGTTATCTGGTTAAGCATGCTTTGATCTTTACGGCTCTGATACCTCTTAAAAGTCAATCTATTAAACTTGACTCATGCTTGGACTTAAGGACCAACTGACTTTCTAAACCAAATTTTTAGCTACTCTGCTCCCTCCTAGCCCTAAAATTTATTAAGTATCGTTTAAAATTAAGCTAAGTTTTTTCTCTAAGCCATAGCTTTCAAAATCCAATACTTGCAAAGAACTTAACTTTATTTTCAAAACTTTAAAACTTAGCTTACTTTGAAATCTAACTTTATAAACTCTTGTTTAAAGCACAGTTTTCAAAAATTAAAAAGCTACTTCAAAAGTATTCTAAATAAAAATTATAGTTTTACTAGCCTTATAAACTATCAAAAAGATCCACTTTCTAGTAGTTGTATAAGTTTTAAGTTTCTCACTTAGCTAAACTATTAAATGTTTGTCAAAATCTTGTTAAATCAAAAGACTATTGTTGCTTATTTTTGATATATGGCAAAGGGGGAGAGTAGAAAATTCAAATACTTAAAATTCAAATACTTAACTCAAATACTTCAAACTTAAAAATAATGAATATTAAAGGGGGAGCAACAGTTAAGGGGGAGCCTATACTTTAAATTCATAAAGTTTACCTTAGCAAAATAATTTGCTAAGCTTGCTTTAAATGTTTTTTGTTTGATATCTATTTACTTAACTTTGAATTCGAGTTGCCATAATCAAAAAGGGGGAGATTGTTGATGCGGGAATCATCCGACGATCGAACTCATGTTTTGATAATGGCAAAGGATTCAAAGTTAAGGAACCTTGTGATCTAACAAGTCTGCTTGAGTATTTCAGGAAAGTCCTAGCCGCGGTTAGGCAAAGGGAAAAACCCTAGGGAGTGGTAACCCTAGGTCATAGGGGGAGGTAACCCTATGTGGAAAGTCTTGGCAGGTTGATGGCTTCAGGCAAAAGTCCTAGGGGGTGGTAACCCTAGGTGGAAAGTCCTGGTGTCACGAACCAGGTGAAAGACTGGACTAGCCGGGAAGTGGATGTCCAGCAGAAAGTCCGGAAGCGTCGAGTGCTGAGTAAAAGTCCAGTCGATCTGAAGGATCACACTGCAACAGGTAAAATCTCCTGAGTGGAGTAGGTGAGGACGCGTTCCCCGTAGAGGGAACAGTAGGCATCAGGCGACCTAGGGTTTCCGGTCGGAAATTCGAAGTCAGACCCAGACAGTCCTGAGACTGTCACAATATTCTTGATCATATTTTTACTATCATTTTATGCTAACTTTGTGCTGTAGGGTATTTTGTGTGATTAACATATCTTGCAGGTACCAAAGTGCACAATTACTCTCGGATGAACAGTGTCCGAGGCGCCTCCATGGAGTTTGGAGGCACCTCAGGTGCAAAACCTGAGCTGGCTGCGAAGCAAGCTTGGAGGCGCCTTGAAGGAAGCCAAGGCGCCTTGGACAGCTTCATGAAGGCGCCTTGGAGTGGTTGGAGGCGCCTTGAACCTGATAAAGTTCGACCAGTTCAGCACTTATCTCCGCGGCTGACTTGGCTCATTCAAGGCGCCTTGGTGAACAGTAGAAGGCGCCTTGAACAGCCTTTATAAGGGGTCTCGACAAGCAGCTCACAACAACGATTTCCAAGTCTTCTGTCTCCAACGTGCTGCTCTGAAAGACGCCCGAAAGTACTGCTACAAGTTTACGATGCCCCGAAGCTCCGAGATTCTACTTTTGTCGTCGGTATAATTAGTTTTTGCATTTACTTGTACTTCATCTTGTAATCATTTTACCGAGCTTATAGTTGTTGCCCACACAAAGCGATAAGGATCGCGAGCCTTTGAGTAGGAGTCGATCAAGGCTCTGAACGAAGTAAAATTCTCTGTGTCCTTCTGTTTGTGTGTCCTTATTTTATTCCGCTGCGTTTTAATTACTTCGTTAGTTTTGCTATTCGAAAAACGAAATAGCCACGAGCGCTATTCACCCCCCCCCTCTAGCGCGTCTCGATCCAACATATTGTAGGGCTTCTCTGCCTTCGATAGTTACCAAAAAGGAGTGTTTTATTAGTGGAGGGTGCGTGAGTGTGTGGATCCTTGGATTAGTCACCTCTTGTGAGGTGGATACCAAGTAAATCCTCTTGTTAGCATTGTGTGTGTGTTTCTTCGCATTTTTCGCTGCATATCTTTGAAGAAACAAGCAACGACGAGCACGAGATCACACCAAGCTATTCACCCCCCCCCTCTAGCTCCATTTTCTGTCCCAACAATTTTTGATGTTTGTTCTTTTATAGCTTTCACGCTTTCAACATGACTTTCCCAACGAGTTTGTGACAATGGCTTAATTGTCAAGCCTTCTACATGATCTTTAAAAACTTTCCAACGCTTTGTAGAAGAGGAAAATAATGTATAAATACGTTGTATCACTCCAAACATAGACATAGCTTAAGAACAACAATTAGCCATATCACATAATGTCAAATTCAGACTATGACATCCACAAGGTGTATAAAAGGCTCTATGATTTATTTCAAGTAATCTTTTTTGCACCCCATTATACTTTCCTTTCATATTGGATCCATTGTCATACCCCTGTCCTCTTATATCATCAATATTAAGTTTGAGATCATTCAACACATTTTTTATTCAGTAAAAAGTCCAAATCCAGAAGTGTCATCCACTTTCAAAAATGTTATCCAGTATTCTTCAACCATAACAGAGTTTGTTGAATTATCCACACAACGTATTACAAGAGACATTTGTTCCTCATGATTTATGTCTGGAGTGCAATCTAGTATAACTGAATAGTATTTTGCTTCTTTGACTTTTCTAAGAATTGCAGTTTTTACTTCATTTGCCAACATTTGAATCAGTTCATTTTGAATTTTTGGACCAAGATATGTATAATGTGTCTCATGTGCTTGAATACGTCGTATGTGCTCTTGCATTATTGGATCGAACTCAGCAATCATTTCAATCATTTACAAAAAATTACCATTATTCTCAATATAAAGCTTTTCACAATTTCCTCGATATGCTAGATTATTGTTTGCAAGTCTATAGGCAATAACAATTAACCTTTTTAATACTAATCTCCAATGCTCTTTTTCTTTATTAATTTCTATCTGAATGCTTTCATCAACTGTCTTGTTTTTTTTTTCAATCTTTTTTCCAATTCATTCCATGTTGTCATACAACCAATATATTCCTTACTTCCTTCATGCATTGTAAGACATCGAGTTAAATTATGCCAATCCTTGTAGCCTTTAGTAGCTAATTGACTAATTGTATTCTTGTTGTTGTGATTTATGAACAACTTCCAACAAAAGTAAAATATTCTATCCAAGGAAGATGAATAAACTAACCATTTTCTATCCTTTTTTTTCTCTATTTTGCAGTATTCGTTTATAATGCAATGCATCAAAATGTCTACCAGCTTTATCTTTAGGAAACAAGATGCCATCAATTCTAGTTAGACAATTTTCCACTAAAAAAACTCTTAAATTTTGATCAATGTTTTCCCATTTTCCAGAATCATCAATATTCATATGTGAAATGATCTCTTAATCTATAGTTTCAGGCTGAATATCAGAAATATTATCATTATCTTCTTCATCTAAGTCATTCACAAGTTCTTGTTCGACATCCATAATGTTTTCAATCTTCTGTTCCGTAGTCATTTTGTTATTGATATTAAAATATTTATTAATATCTCCTGCCTGACTTTGAATAAGTGCCTCTTCTCTTTGTTTTCTCACTACAAGAAAAACTCTCATAGACATTAGTGGAACAACAACTGTTTTAAGCAAAAACTGATGTCTTTGAGTATTTTACACCGGTTTTTCCAAAAATCGGTGTCTATGAGCACAGATTTTCGCTCATAGATATCGGTTTTTTAGACGATGTCTATGAGCGCCTTTTTTCGTTAATAGACATCGATTTTAACAGCGGTTTTTAAAACCCGGTATTAATGAATCAAAATAAAATAATTTAATTTTCCCACCAGCCAAAATTTGCAACACTTCACAAAGTTCACTCCAAACCTAAACCTATATCGCGCCGTCCACCGTATACCGTCGCAACGCCACCACCACTTTCCTCCTCGCCGCTGGCCGTCCGACCATCTCTCTCAGCGTCATCTCCCTCTTCCCCTTCCTAGATCGACACCCCTTCCTCTCCCGATCAGGATCAACACATGACGCCCTTGCTTCTCCGTCCAACCACACCGCATCTCCTCCAACTCCTCCCTTTGGGTGAGAAGAGGAGCCCTTCTTCGCTTTACCGAGGTTACCATGGGACTACGACCTTGATTCCGGATAAAAGATTTTTTTTTTTAATCTTCTATTACTGTTTCAGATCCGCATTTTTAACTAGGGTTGGAGTTGGAGATCAGATCTGTGAGTTTTAGGAGAATGTCATTGGCATTGCTTCAGGTGAGGCATTTTTAGGGTTGCACAGATGAGAGGAGTCTAATAGAGTTGGATAGATGGGCGATGAACTCAGCGTTCCTCTTGGTTGAGAGTTTCGGATGTTTGCTACTAGACTCGGAAACCAAGCTGCAAAGTTTTTTGCTACTTAGCCTGTTTCTTTTGGTTTTCTGTAGATTTGTCGATTTCGTTAGCAATTTAAGCAGATAGGCTTAACATCGACCAAGACACTCTAAAATCAAGCTGGTGGCTGAGGGATTCTTGGTTTCTACTTGATTCTGTTTGAGAGTTTTTGTTTTGAGCTTTCTTTGCTTAGGACGTACAAGATGGCATGCATGAAACTGGGATCAAAACCCGATGCCTTCCACCAACAAGGGCAAGCTTGGTATGGTTCATTCTGTTCTTTTACTTCGTTTATTGATGTCAACTGGAAATCTACTTCTATAATAATTGAAGTCATTAGACCTACTTCTTCTTTTCTAGGTTGCAGGAATTAAGTAGTTTAGATCTGTCATTTTATTTTATTTTTGGTAGTTTGGGTAATGTCTTATGAGATTTACATCTCCACGCTATTTTCTGGTTCTATTTTAAGTACTTATATGATTTATGATATTGATGACATATATAATTTTGGCATTCAAAAAGTGTCCTGCCTTTGAAAAGGTTTTACTCTGATCTATTACACCTCCATGAAGTTTTTTTAGCAAAAATCTCTATGAAGTATCAGTTTTGTGCTTCTTATCTAGAAGAATGTCATTGCTGGTTTTCTGCAAATTCATTTCACTGGATGTGGTACCTAGTTCAAAATTTTCCTATTGAATTTCCTGCTTCTCATAGTTTTACTTTTCCAATCATTGGATGGGCAACAAAGTTCTCTCATATGATTATATTGACTACAATTGCATGAGCAAGATATGTGTTAATTAGTATCGACTACTACGTTTGAGAGAATGAAATAGCTAGCATGCATGCTGTTACTGACTTGAAGATGCCCCCACGGGTTCAGTAGATGAAATGCTTGTCCTTATAATTTCATGACACATTATGGATTTGCAAGATAGTTTTCTGATATTTATGTTGGCGACATTTGAAACTTAACCAATTATGTTGGTCTCATCATTGCTACCTTGCAGAAGGTTGATATTGGTTTCTTAATTTTATTTCTACCGTAAGCTTCCAAATGCAATAAAATCATCTGTATTCACTTTTTCCCCACATAACCTTTCAGGAGGACCTGTACCTGAATAAGGAAATAAGACATCAAATTATATATTTGTATTTTTCAGGTTTTGCACAACAGGACTTCCTAGTGATGTTATTGTCGAAGTTGAAGAAATGACCTTCCATCTCCACAAGGCAAGGACACTAACTCAGAATTTTATCTTGAAATTGGCTTGTACCAATTAGTCATGTTCATTGATATCTTTTGCATTCCTAAATCATACTATTAACTTAAATCAATTGAAGTGGGAATGTTTTTTTTTAAGCTTTGATATTGTTGTAGTTTTTTCCAAATTGACATCAGCCAAGTTTTGATTGGAATATTCCTACACTTGCATTTGTTTCGCAAGTAATACATAGCTGCAACAATTTGAAGGCGTAACTACTTTTCAATTCTACTGGTCATAGTTTCAAGGTTCGAGTCATGGCATTTATATAATCATGGCCTAGCCTCACAAGCAATGTGGATTATTCAGTACTTACCATTTTAGGCACTCTAAATATCTCATTGAAGGATTTGAAACAGATTTATTCTGAATGTTGTAGTATATTGGATAATGATCATTTTTGGTATCCGTGCTAGATTTCATGGCTTTGAGTTAGTTTGCAAGGATAGGCAAATTCCTTGTGCTATAAAATTAATTCATGTACTTCTTGCAGTTTCCTTTGTTATCAAAAAGTAGCCTTTTGGAAAGGTTAATTAAGAACTTTGATGAAGACGATATTGTGACAAGAGTGGCTGATGTTCCTGGTGGTGCACAAGCATTTGAACTTGTGGCTAAGTTCTGAACTTGTGGCTAAGTTAAACATTAAATTCTTACTTATGGTTATTGAAGTTGGTGTTGAGTACGTTGACTTCATGTGGATCCTATTCTGTGTTGTTTGCTATGAAGAAGAGTGTACTGTAATCATGTGTGAACTGTGGATATTGTAGATTCCAGAGTCAAAGTCATCAGCCTGCATTAACTTTAGCGTCGTCACCTTTTCTTGCACCTGACCTTTCGTAAGACTTCAACTCCTAGTGTGTTTAGCATTTGCATTCCAGATTCATTACATTTCATGCGCAGCAAGCTTAGATTCTTTACCACAAATAAATTCTTAAATTTAGTGTTTTTAGAATGTTTAGGTTCTGTGAACTGTTGTGATAATGGAACATGTTGTCTACTTGTTTATTTCTTCACTTTGATTATCATTTGTCATTGATTTAATCTGTATTTTAGTTGAAATATAATTCGACTTCAACTCTTAAGGATTTTACACTGACTATATTTTACTTGGTTCTTCTCCCTATAAAAATCAATTGACCAGTTATTATACAAATCAAGAATGTAAAAATCCTCAAATTTGTTCTATTTTAATTGAAATCTCATTGCTTCCCAAAGATGACAGTGATCCAATGATTCTTTGCTAGGTTTGATATGAAAGAAGAAATTGCATATTTGGTATCCACACTTCTATTTTTTGTGCGAAGGCTTTTACATTGTTTGTCTTTAGGTCTCCCTAATAGTTGCAACTTAGGGTTTGATGTTGTTTCTCCATGTCAAAATGTATTAATTGGCTGCTATATGAAACATGTATTAATCGGTGTTTCTATGTAATCTTTGAACTTCTCTATTTCAATTTTGGCAGCTATGTGCTCGTCTATGATTAATAGTTCAATAGAATTCAGGGTCACTGATTTGTTATATGATGCTCTTGGTCCTTCCATGATTTTTGAATTCAACCATTATCATGCCTAGTAATTTGTTGTATGATGCTGTCGGTTCTTATCAATCTCTACACTTTAATTAGAAGGAGCATATTATCTATGTTATATTCTAAGCAGCATATACTAAGTGTCATATATGAAAGTTTTAGATTTTACAATGATTTTTTTGTGCTAAATTGCATATATATATGTGTATCGGTGTGTATGCGCATGCGCGCAATTATCCTTCAATGAATTAAGCATTATGAACAATAGTCTTCCACAGCAGCCTTTAAAAACTTAGTATTCTATTTTATTTGATACATATACTCATTTATTTTAGTTATTTGACATATGGTGGATTATTGGGTCCTGATCATGAATTAACTTTATATAAAGTATTCTCCTTTCTCTTTGTTGCAAGTATCAATTAGAAAGGGACTTTCTTTGGTTTAGATATTTTGCATTCCAAATTTAGTTTGTTGGTAGTTCTCATTGCAAAACCAGACTGAAAAGCTTTCAAAATGCTTGATTTGAAATGTTAGAAGGATAGAGATTAGAAAAACTAGACCGACCTCGTTAGAGCTAGAGCAGATATTTGGAAAAAAAAATAAATAAATCAAAATTGCATCTTTACCATTTCCGCTCTCATTGCATTACAAGTGCAATAGGAAACCAGGTTAATCTTTTAGCATGCCCACTATCTTATAAAAAAATTTAAAAATGCAATAGGAAACCAAGTTATGATTAACTTCGTTGTAATAATTTCTGGTTTGGATTATATTAAGTTCTCAGGAATGATAGATCTATCACTATATGATGTGGTTGAGATAATTGATGAATGTTTATCTTTTTAAGCATTCCAATTAGTCATCTTGTTACCTAGTACTCTTATTGCATTTTTAACTATGATTTTTTGTTTTGGTTTACTAATATATTATTTATGTGTTTTTACAGTTTACAAATCTTAAGTACTCCAGAGTTGAAATTGATGAAGTGTGGTTCGAGTGGGTTGAATGCATGCTAGATTACATTTGAGTAGGAAAGGTATTTGATTTTTGAAAACTTTGGATGATGCATGCATTTGCATGGAATGTAAATTGTGTATATTGTCCCATGTCAATTTCTTTCTGATGGTGATATTCTAGGACTTCTGCAGCATGTATAATTCTTCTGTTTTTGTTCTTTGCTGTAGTTAAGTAGACCAAATGATACTTTTGTTTGACAGATTAAAACAGTGGATGTTTTAACTCAGAAAACTAGGCATTTAAAGGTGAAAAGCAGTGAGATTAGGGAAATGAAAGGCGCAAGAAGAATGGAGCAGTATAACAAGTTGAACAGATTCTGATTCTCATAATTTAATGTAGCCTCAGCTTGATTTTTGACTCACGATGTTCTACCTTGATGTGTTGTTAAAAGAATGTTCTACCTTGATTCTGATATCTATTAGCTTTTGATGTAAAAAGAATGTTTGTGTATTTTATGGATACTGTTGTAAGAAGAATATTTATGTAATTTGTGAATATTTATGTATTTTATGGATACTGTTGAATGAAGAATATTTGTGTAATTTGTGAATATTTATGTATTTTTTTTTGTTATTGTCGGTTTTTCACTATTTCGGAAATTAAATTTATGCTGTTAAAAAATACTGATATTACATCGGTTTTCCACCGTTGCAAAACCGGTGTCATTAACTAATATTACATTGGTCGTATACCGCTGCCAAAACTGGTGTTATTAACATATAATATTACATCAGTTTTACACCGTTGATGAAACAGTGTCGTTAAGTGATACTACACCGGTTAATAACCGATTCGAACACCGGTGTCGTTAAGTGATACTACACCGGTTTTAACCCGATGTCTAAAATGACAGACCTTTTACATCGCCTTCATAGACATCGGTCGAAAATTTAATAGACACCGGTGGAAAACCGATGTCTATGAGGGTTTTTGTTGTAGTGTCTTTTTCTTTTTTGAGATCCAGATAAATATTTTGGAGGCATGATTATATATTATACCTAAACAATATTAAAAATCAATGTGTAAGAAAATAAATAAATAAGAAGAAGGGAAAAGAGAAAAAGTTTAAAGGATAAAAAGAAAAAGAAAAAGAAAAGAGAGCTAAAGAAAGATAAGAAAAAGACACATTTAGGATAGAAAAGAAGAGACTTTTACTTGAGGGTTTTCGTCATCGTGTGTAGTTTGGGAAGAACTCTGCGTCCTTGGCTATGCCAGATTGGTTCACTTCACTTCCCCTGCAAGTTCCGGACAATATAAGGACAATAAGCATTTGGAAAAGAACACATCCAAATCAAAAAAGCTCAATTCGTAGTGTGAGGTAGAGACAGCTTTGTGAGGGATATCTATCAAGAGTATATCTAATTAGAAGTAAAAAAAAAAAATGCTCACTAACATCCATTCAATCCATCAAAGAGGGAACAAAAGAAATCTCTAACTAGAAATAAAGAAACACTCACTATAGTGGTTAACTCTTGTTTCTCTCGAAACTAGCCATGAATAGCAAATGACTATAATTGTACTCATAACTAGTCATGAAAATTTTATGATGCTACAATTCAAGTGTAGCACAAGGGATCCTATTCATTGCTTATTTTTTGCTAGGGAGGTTAATTCAATTAGGTCCTCCTTTACAATGGCAAATGAGCATAAAATGACATCAAAATGGTAGATTGGAGCCAAAGAGCTAAGCTCAAACAGATGAATAGGAAGAAAACAACTATTTATATCTAAAAAAGTCATCTTAGCATATCTCCTACTTCAGTGAGTTCACAATCAAATTTTATGAGTCAGCATTCTTGTACTTGGGGCCAAACCAATCTAAAGGAATTATTTTGGGCACAAATAATTGACCAATTGTTGCTGGAAAATTTATCAATTGGTCTTTATTTTTGCTATATTTAGTATTTAATGCAATGAATATTAGTGATCAGTCATGCAAAATCCAATTAAATTGTTAGATGTGGATTTGCTTGTTAGATCTCTCATGCTTTTCCTACGAAGGAGGTATAAAATCCTTTTTTCCAGCTTGCTTCTAGATGCAAAAAGCTAACTAATTTAATGATACAAACTAATTGAATCAAATTGGATGGAGTTAATAGGAATTAAGGAGCAAAAGCAGAGCGGCAGAAGAGAACAAGAAAAATAAGCTTTGCTTTTGTCTCCCTCTCACCTTTTTCCTTGCTTTTGTAACCACACAAAACACACCAATTCAAAAGCAAGAGAACTAATGTCGCAAGCAAGAAGTCAAAAATAGCAAAGTTGATCAGAAATAAAAACTACACAGATCAAACAGAAACTTACCAAAATGGAAGACTAATCGAAGAGGCTGGCAGGTTGCTATCGCTGGCCGTGCAAAAAACTAGAAACAACCACCCTTGAAGAGGAAAGTTCATGGTGAAATTAGGGCAAGTATTGACACTTCTCGACGGTGAAATTAGGGTGAGGATCAGGTGATCAGCACAGCGGCACTTCGCGATGGCGAAATTAAGGTGAGGATCAGGCGATCAGCACAGCGACACTTCACGACGGCAAATTTAGGGTGAGGATCAGGCGATCGACAGAGGGGCACTTCTCAAGTCGCGATCGGAAAAAATTAGGGAAAGGAATCGATGATGCAAGTTTCATTAAAATTAAAATATACATATTAAATTACATGACACACTAATAATATTTGGGCCCCTCTTGGAACTGGCCTAAGGCAAGCGCCTCCTAAGCCTCACCTCAGGTTTGGGCCTGGGGCTGAATCAAATAAATTCTATTTCTTCGATAGAATAGAAGAGAAGAATAAAATAAATCTCACTATAGAGTTATACGTTCTCGTTGATGATAGAATTCATGCACTTTATTAATGATAATATATGGTATATAAATATCATTACAAGTGAAATATAGGAAACACATAAAATAGGAAAATATATAAAATACTAAAACATAACTAAGTATTTACTAATAATAATTATTCTCTAATAATTATGAAACAAATAAATATTTTCTAATAATAATTATTCCCTAATAACTAGAAATAAATAGGTATTTACTAATAATAATTATTCCCTAATACACCCCCTCAAGATGGTGTCTGATACCAATCTTGCTGTAAATAGCAAAACAACTGAGGTCGAAAAAGCAACTTGGTAAGTGCATCAGCCAACTGATCCTCAGTAGGAATATGAGTAACTCGTAGTTTGGAGGCTTGCACCAGATCATGAACAAAATGATAGTCAATAGCCAGATGCTTCATCCAAGAGTAAAAAACATGATTAACTGAAAGATAGATGACACTCAAATTATCAGTGAAAGAAGTAAGTCTGTCAAAAGTGGCTTAATCCATTAGATTCCAGATGTCGCAGAGGTAATGGCGTGATATTCAGCCTCAGTTGAAGATCACGCAATTGTGCGTTGTTTGGTAGATTTCTAGGAAATCGGATTAGCACTTAAAAAAATAATAAATGTACCCGTAGAACATTGATCATCTGGATCTCCTGCCCAGTCCGCATTGGAGAAACCATAAGAGGTGTATCTGTAAGAAGACGAATGTCAAGATTCCTAGTACCATTGAGATACTGAAGTAGATGCTTTACAGCGCCCAATGCATCTCTGAAGGAGCATGCATAAATTGTGAGAGCTTATTGACGACAAAGGAAACATCAGGACGAGTCATACGGAGATGTTGTAAGCTCTCAATCACTTGTCGGAACTTAGTCACATAAAAAACTAAAGACCCATCATGTAAAGTAAGACGAGAGCCAACAACAATAGGAATAGAGACCGGCTTGGAGTCAAGCATGTTATGTTTAGAGAGAAGATCAATGACATACTTTTGTTGAGACAAGAGAAGATCATTTGAGGTTGGGCGAAACTCAACTCCATAGAAGAGGGAAAGTGCCCTAAGATCTTTAATCGTAAATTTTGCATGAAGTTTACATACTATGAAAAAAATGATAATCTCAGTTAACCTCATGACTATCCTTGGGGATGACCAGCTAGGCCCCACAGAAGTTTCCCATTGGGCACCAGAATAAATTGGGAAGTGCATGCAGCGGCCAACCCAGAAGCCCAGCATCCTTTAATTACACCCCCTATTTTGAGGAAAAATTCTTGTAAATATGTCATAGCTGGGGATCGAACCGCGGGTGCCTGGGTGACAACCTGGATGTCCTACTGCAACACCATAGCCCCGGGGACAATACAAGAAAATATACAAGGAAATAGATAAGAGTATCATCCTGAAAATAAGCAAATAAGGAGGTATCAGCCCGAGATGCGACAAAGCAAGGAGAGACCAAGAAAGCGCGAAGCTCCAAATACCAGGCACCAATAGCATACTTCAGGCCATAAAACGCTTTATGCAAACGACAGACATGATCTAGAAACTCAGCACTACGCATACTCGAAGGTTGTGCCATATAAACCTCCTCTTCAATGTGACCATTAAGAAACACATTATTAACATCAAGTTGGTGAAGACGCCACCTCTGATTCATAGCCAGACTAAGAACAATCTGTATTGTTACTGGATTAATAACAGGGCTAAATGTATCATGAAAATCAACACCAGGACGCTGATGAAAACCCCTGGCAACAAGGCGAGCCTTATACATATAAATTGATCCATCAAAATTATGCTTAATGCAAAACACCCACCTGTTACCCATAATATTTTGGTTTAGCGAAGGTGGGACAAGAGTCCAAGTTTGATTACAGAGAAGAGCATCATACTCTTCATGCATGGTCTGTACCCAATTTAGATCTTTGAGCGCCTACGTGACATAGGAGGGTTCACAGGGTTATGGAAGGCTAGTATGAAGAAAATACTTTGGATTGGGTTTGTAGATGACATTTTTGGAGTGAGTCTGCATGGGATGTTGGTTTTGAGAAGTGAGAGGGGGATAGAAAGGTGGTGGGTTAGAGGGTCGCTCACCACTAGGCAACGTGGATGGTTCGACAACAAGAGGCGGTGATGACATCGGTGAAGAAGTCGGTTACGAGCGGCTACGGCTAGTGGCAAGTTGCAGCGCCGATGTCGGAGGGTCCCGTGGTGTGGCAGAGAGCTCAGAGTCAATGTCTATTACTATGGAATCCAAGGAGGAGGTGATGGCAAATGGAAAAACATGCTTCACAAACTTAACATGACAAGATACAAAGACTCTTTTGAGAGTGATATCATAGCACAGGAAAGCACTCTGGGTGAGAGAATAGCCAAGAAAGACACAAGAGGTTGACTTGGAATCATGCTTATGGTGATAGTAAGGGTGCAGCCATAGAAAGTATAGACACCTGAAAACTCGAACCTTAGAAAGATTAGGAACAGTGGTGAATAATTTTTCAAAAGAGGACATGTGAGAAAGATCGACCTTAGGCATGCAGTTAATCAAATAGATTGCTGCAGTAAATGCATAAGGCTAGAAAGTGAGTGGAATAGACACTTTGTGCAATAAAGTGAGACCAGTTTCGATAATATGATGATGACAACGTTCAGAGTATCCATGTGTTCAGAAGTGTGTGGAGGAGTGGTAAGGTGACTGATACCATGAGTAGTAAGAATGAAGCGAAGGGCTAAGAATTCACCTCCATTGTCAGTGAAGAGTGTTTTGATAATCATCGAGAATCGATTTTCAACAAGAGTTTTGAATACAATAAAGGTAGAGTATACATCCGATTTTTTACGTAAGGGATAAAGCCATATATACTTTGTAAAATGATCAACAAAGATAACATAATACTTAAGTCTATCAAAAGATGATATAGTAGATGTCCAAACATTAAAAAAGATAATATCCAAAGGAGCATGAGACAAAACACTAGATTTATGAAAGGGCAATTTATGACTCTTATTATACGAAGTGCATGAAAAATTAGACAAAGTATCCACAGGAAACGAAAAACCCAAGGATAACAAAAAACGTTGCAAAACACCTAATGACGGATGACCTAAACAACTATCATAAGAAAATAAATGACGAGACAAACATAGAAAAGGCAGAAGGAGATGGTAGCATAGATGCAAATTTTGGCTAGTAATAGACACCATCTCTATGGACCCCGCTGACCAGTATTGCTCCCGTACGACAATCCAACACCTTAAAATATGAATCAAAGAAAAGAAATGTAATAGGATTAATAGCACAAAGTACAGCGACAGAAATTAAATTTTTTTGACATAGATGGCACAAATAAAATATTAGAGAAAACTAAAGGAATGGATGGAATGGAAAAAGAGACTGGGCATAATTTGTTGGAGGCTCCATAGATCCTGTCCGAGCGCTGAATCGATGGACGCTGGGCACGTGGCTCTCTTCGAACCGATGACGTGGATCTCCCACTAGCCGGATGGAGCTCCGGCGAACCTGCAAAGAAGTCAGGCCGGGAAGGGGTTCCCGGCGACGACCCTGCGACGCTCAAGTCAGGCAAGAGGAAACTAAGAAGTGGCTTCGAATATATGAGATCGCGTACCTCCGGCGAAGTATGAAGGCTCTTATATAGAGCTGTGGGGAGGCTCGTGCACACCTACCGAGGCATACACGTGTCCTGGTACCATACCTTAGCATGGGCTTGTCAGAGGAACATGCTTGACACCATACTACTACAGTCTGATCACCTCTTTGATGGGACAGCAGATCCTTCCGTCGTATGATTCTATGTATGGCCTGGTCGTCGAACATACCTGCTGTCAGAAAATGATGTTCCCTAATGTCCCCTTGCCCTTGTCTTCTTTCTCCTGACGCCAAGCGTCTAAGCGCTCTGCCATCTACAATCATCCAACCGAGCCTAAGTATAGGTCCGACCGGGTGCTTGGCTGAGACGGCTTCCACAGTCTAGATGTTTTACGTTTCGGCCGAGCGGGTTGCCCGCTCGGCCAGACGACCCTGTTCCCATGAGCGTCGGAACCCCGAGTCCTCGCTGGGTCATCTTTGATTCCGCTAGGATCCCGCTCGTCCGGTCGGCATCCCCTTCTCCGGTCGGTCGTTCGACCTTTGACCTCCACGTGGCGTTGACTTCCCTCAAAGGGGGTCCCCCGTCATTATCGCCGGATCACTTGCCTCCCCTTCAAGTCTAGTCGAAGGAGGCGATTAGTCCGACTGACTGGACCATCAGTTTCGCCGAGCGGCGTCCATAAACAACTGTCCTCCGCTCGGCCCCCACGGGGGCAGCTAAAACGCCAGTCAACGCCAACCTCGATATCTTTTCAAAGTTTTCGCCAATCTCCATCATTAAGGTCGAGCACGCGCTCATTATATGTGTTCCAGTGGCTGAATGCCACGTGGGGATGATGCCGTCATTGTACGGCGGCGGCGTGGTGTTCCGACGGGATCGAAGCGGTTTGAAATGGACGGCTAGATGCGGACTTCGGTTCTCGTGACCTGCAATCGACGGCTGAGGCCGCTCGGGCTTAACCCTATAAAGCCTTCGTCTTCACCCACCGCTGTATTTCTGCTATCGCGTGCTCACCGCTGCTTCTCGCGTTCCAGATTTCCGACGATCTTGCTCTTCTATTTTCGGCGATCTCCGGTGCTCTTCCCTCGATCCTCCTCTTCGTTGTAAGGTTCTCCTTCTTTCTCTCTTTGGTTCTTGTGTTTTCTTTGCATTTCTTCCCCTCGTTTCGATCCTCGGGGCATCGTTTCGTTTGCTGTCTTCTTTCTCCTATCCTCTACCTTTCTTCGCCTTTTTTGATTTTGTCCGCTCGGACAATGGCTAGCTCCTCCCAGCCATAAGTCCAAGCCCTCGGCCCATGGTATACCACCATGGAGTCGCGCTTCGATCGGCGCGACGTTGATATTCTGATTAATAATTTTGACATCCCTTCCGACCTTGAAATTATTTTACCCACACCCTCCGCTCGGCCACACAAACCGCCGCGCGAAGCTTTCTGTGTTTTCCGCGACCAATTCACAGCCGGTCTACGACTTCCCATTCATCCCTTCCTCGTTGAAGTTTGTAATTTTTTCGGCATTCCGCTCGGAAGCCTAGTCCCCAACACTTTCCGCCTTCTATGCAGCGTTGTCGTCCTATTTAAAATCCACAACATTCCCCTCTGACCGGAGGTCTTCTATTATTTCTACTACCCTAAACAGTCCGAGCTGGGCACTTATATGTTCCAAGCTCGGCCCGATTTAGTTTTCTTCAATAAACTACCCTCTTCCAATAAGCATTGGAAAGAATTCTACTTTTATATTCGCCTTCTCGAGCGGGTCCCCTTCCGAACCCAATGGCAGATCGGACCTCCAGTCTCCCCTGAGCTCAAAAGGTTCAAGACCCGACCGGACTATCTTCATGCTGCCAACATGCTGGCTGGTCTGAGGGTCGACATCAACAAGTTCTTACCAGAAGGGGTGATGTACATATTCGGCCTGAGTTCGATCAGGACCCCCCTCCCGAGCGGCTTCGGTAAGAATCTTACTTGTACATTTGCCTTGATTGCTAACTGATTTTCTTCTTTTTCCTTTGCAGCAAACATTGTCATGGAGTCGGTGATGGCTGGCATTTTGAAAAGGAAGGCGGCGGCGCTCGAGGCCGCGGCGGCCAAAGAGATGGAGACTCTTGGCATCCAGCCGGTCGGCTCTAATGAAGGAGAGAGCGAGACAAATGCTGGGGAGTCGGCCGCTCAGGCTTCTCTCCCAGAGCCAGCGGCTGGCACAGCTGCTAGTCGAGAGCCTTCCGTCCGGAAGGAAGGTTCGGCTCAAGAGGAAGAGCGACCCCCCCCCCCCACCCCCGACAAAAGCGGCGCCGCACGGAGACACCACTCCGCTCAGCTACATCTGCGGTCCATCCTTCAGAGCGGACCACCGCTGATTCTCAAGGCAAAGCTCCAGCGGTAGAGGCGATATCGTCCGATCGGACCCCATCGCAATTGGACGCGTCGGCGGACCCTCTTGAGGTCGTTCCAGTCAGCGTTCTTCCGCCCGCTCTCCACCAAGTCCAGCGTTCAACAATTTTGTCCCAGTTCTCTGCGCCGGCTTCCGATCCTTCTCCGGCTTCCGTCCAGACGACCCCTGGTCGGCGTCGCACCGTCCGGGTCTCCCTGCATCTCCCCACCGAGGAATTAATGCCCGAAGCCAATCGGCCTACCGCGCCTGAGCACACGATCACCTTGAAGGGACCTCTAGCCGAAATGTGGGCTGACGCTCGGGCGCGCGTGGCAATGATTCTACTCAGTAACTTGGCCAATAGCCACATGCAACAGGCCACGGGGGTAAGTCTATTTTCTCAAAAGTCCTTTACGCATTCTTTCCGATCGGCTATTAACAATTTTTCTTTTGTCAGAGATGGGTGGAGGAGATTGCTGTCTCCAATCGGCTCGCCATGGTGGACGAGGAGCTCAAAAGGCTACGGAGTTCGGGCGGCGCTCCTTCCCAAGGCCCATCATATGCTGAGCTACAGAAGGAGCTCAAAAAGACTCAAAATCTGTTGGAGGCCGAACGGAAGAAGAAGGCCGACCAGGCTCACAATCTGGCCGAACTTGATCGCCTGAATAAATCACTGGATCGCAAGATAAGCCTGGTGACCGAGAGGAAGAAGACAGCTATCTCCGATCTGGAGAAGAAGAATGTTGAGGCTCGGGGCCTGGAGCAGAAAGTGAAAGAGATGATGGAGCAGCTTGATGGAGAGAAGGCGGGCCGTTCGGCCGATGCAAATAAACATAAGGAAGAGCTGAAAACTCTACAGGAGTCCCTCGCAGCCTCCCAAGTGGCCTTCAAGGAATATCAAGACGTTGAGCCTGGCCGAGTCGCCGCCCTAAGGTTGAATTACATCCGTTCGGCTGAATTTCGGAGAAAGTTTACGAGCGGATGTACATGGCCTTTGAACTTGCCATGAATGCCACAACAGAATACTTGAAGTCCAAAGGGCAACTTCCCAATTCCGCCGTTATCCCCGCTCAGGACTAGGCAACACTCCTCAACAACATCCCGAAGGATCTCTATGAGTATTTAGAATAGAAGCTTATATGTAATCTGGCCGCTCGGCTAAAAATGATCACTTTTTTGTAATTCAGGCGCTCGGCCTTAATGTCTTAAACGCTATCCTTTCGCTTTCTTTTTCATTTATTAATCAGTATGTGTGCTGGCCGCTCGGATTACCCACTACCGTTGTTCATATTCCCTTAATTCTCCTCGTTATTCGCCTTTTCTCCCACCTTTCTTGTGTTCGAAAGGGATTTTTACGAAGTATTTTGCATAGCTAGTCCGCTCGGCTGAATATATCCTGTTTTGGAAACGGGATTTCCATCGGACATTCACGAAGTACTTTTGGTTATTTGACCGATCGGCCAAATGACTTAAAAAGTTACCTCTTAATTGTCTTCTTCCGGCCGGAGGGTTTATAGTCGTCGGCGCGACTCTCGATATTTAACGTCGGAGCTAGACGGTCTTCCGGCCGGAGGGTTTATAGTCGCCGGCGCGACTCTCGATATTTAACGTCGGAGCTCGACGGTCTTCCGGCCGGAGGGTTTATAGTCGCCGGCACGACTCTCGATATTTAACGTCGGAGCTCGACGGTCTTCCGGCCGGAGGGTTTATAGTCGCTGGCGCGACTCTCGATATTTAACGTCGGATCTCGACGGTCTTCCGGCCCGAGGATTTATAGTCGTCGGCGCGACTCTCGATATTTAACGTCGGAGCTCGACGGTCTTCCGGCCGGAGGGTTTATAGTCGCCGGCGCGACTCTCGATATTTAACGTCGGAGCTCGACGGTCTTCCGGCCGGAGGGTTTATAGTCGCCGGCGCGACTCTCGATATTTAACGTCGAAGCTCGACGGTCTTCCGGTCGGAGGGTTTATAGTCGCCGGCGCGACTCTTGATATTTAACATCGGAGCTCGACAGTCTTCCGGTCGGAGGGTTTATAGTCACCGGTGCGACTCTCGATATTTAACGTCGGAGCTCGACGGTCTTCCTGCCGAAGGGTTTATAGTCACCGGCGCGACTCTCGATTTTTAACGTCGGATCTCGACGGTCTTCCGGCCGGAGGGTTTATAGTCGCCGGCGCGACTCTCGATTTTTAACGTCGGAGCTCGACGGTCTTCTGGCCGGAGGGTTTATAGTCGCCGGCGCGACTCTCGATTTTTAACGTCGGAGCTCGACGGCCTTTAAAGCTAATTCCAACACTGCCATTCGGTGAAGATTGCCAAATGCGTTATCTTATCATTTTGCTTCCTGTATTAAGAGAACACAGGCAACCAAGAGATACACAAAATGAATTACATCAGCGCACCTCTCACCCAGCTCGGTACGGCTGGAGATGATTTGCGCTCCATGGTCGATCCAGCTGCCGTCCGTCTTCATCTTCCAAATAATAAGAACCCGAGCGGAGTTTTTCGATGACTTTGAAGGGACCCGCCCAAGGAGCCTCCAGCTTGCCAACGTCGCCGACCGACTTTACTTTCTTCCAGACTAGGTCGCCGACTTGGAACGCTCTAGGGATCACGCGCCGATTGTAGTTCTGCTTCATTCTCTGCCTGTACGCTATCAGCCGGACGGACGCCTTGGCTCGCTCTTCATCGATCAAGTCCAACTCCAGGTTCCTCCACTCGGCGTTGTCATCATCATAATTCTGGATCCGGACGGACTCTACGTCGACTTCAACTGGGATGACTGCTTCGCCACCGTACACTAACTGGAACGGCGCAACTCCCGTTCCCTCCTTTGGTGTCGTGCGGATAGCCCATAAGATGCCTGGTAGCTCATCCACCCAGCTTCCTCTCATGTGGTCGAGCCAAGCCCGAAGAATGCGAAGAATCTCCCGATTGGCTACTTCCGCTTGGTCGTTGCTCTGGGGATACGCCACGGAAGTAAAGTGTTGTTCGATGCCATAACTTTTGCACCATTCTTCAAGCTGCTTCCCTACGAACTGTCGTCCGTTATCAGATACGAGCCGGCGAGGAATGCCGAACCGACAGATTATATGCTGCCAGATGAACTTTTTGACCATTTGCTCGGTGATCTTTGCCAACGGCTCGGCCTCCACCCATTTGGAAAAGTAGTCGACCGCCACTAGAAGAAACTTCCACTGACCGGTCGCCATAGGGAACGGACCCACAATATCCATTCCCCACTCATCGAACGGACAGGAGACTGTAGATGCTTTCATTTCCTCCGCCGGTCGGTGGGAGACATTGTGGTATTTCTGGCAGGAGAGGCACGTGGCGACGGTCCGAGCGGCGTCTTCTTGCAGGGTTGGCCAGAAATATCCCGCCAGCAGGATCTTCCTGGCCAGTGATCGTCCGCCCGGATGTCCGCCGCACGACCCTTGGTGCACTTCCTGGAGGATGTATTCCGCATCTTCCGAGCTCACACACTTCAAAAGTGGGCGGGAGAAAGCCTTCTTGAAGAGTTGATCTCCAACGAGTGTGAACCGGTCGGCTCTCCTTTTCAATAGCTGGGCTACATCCCGATCGGAAGGTGTTGCACCCGAGCGGAGAAACTCCATGATGGCTGTCCTCCAGTCATTCGGGAAAGTGAGGCCCTCCATCCGGTCGATATGCGCCACCATGGATACTTGTTCAATTGGCTGTTGTATGACGACCGGTGATATTGAACTGGCAAGTTTGACTAACTCATCTGTAGCCTGGTTCTCCGCTCGGGGTATCTTCTGGATAATGACCTCTCTGAAGTTGGCCTTGAGCTTTTCGAAGGCTTCAGCGTAGAGCTTGAGCCAAGCATTGTTAATCTCAAAAGTGCCCGAGAGTTGCTGAGCGGCCAACTGGGAGTCCGAATGGATTGTCACCCGACCGGCTCCTACATGCCGGGCTGCCTGCAAGTCGGTTATGAGGGCTTCATACTCCGCTTCGTTGTTTGTGGATCTGTATTCCAGCCGGACGGATAGATGCATCCATTCTTCTTGTGGAGAGAGCAATAACACCCCAATTCCGCTTCCGAGCCGAGTGGACGACCCATCCACAAAAATTTTCCACATAGCTTCGGGCTCGGGCTTTTGCACCTCGGTAACAAAATATGCCAAGGATTGCGCCTTTATCGCCGACCGGGGTTGATACTGAATATCAAACTCACTCAACTCCGTTGTCCACTTGATGAGCCGTCCGGACGCTTCTGGGTTCAGCAGCACTCTCCCCAATGGGCTATTCATCCGGACGATGATTGTATGTGCTAGGAAATAAGGACGAAGTCTCCGAGCGGCGAGGACCAAAGCAAAAGCCAGCTTCTCAAGTCCGATGTAGCGAGATTCAGCGTCTTTTAAAATATGGCTTAAGAAATACACAGGTTTTTCTCCGCTCGCCCTCACTAATGCCGAGCCTACTGCCTGCTCGATTGAAGATAAATAGATACAGAGCGGCTCACCTACAGCTGGCTTGGCTAGCACGGGCAAAGAGTTCAGATATGTCTTCAGTTCTTCAAACGCCCGATCGCATTCTTCATCCCACTGAAACTTAGTAGCTTTGCGCAAGATTTTGAAAAACGGGATGCTCCGATCGGCCATCTTCGAGATGAATCTGGACAATGTTGTTATCCGACCGGTCAAGCGCTGCACTTCCCTCAGATTTCTTGGGGGCGGCATATCTTGTAATGCTTTCACCTTGCTGGGATTTGCCTCGATGCCCCGCTCGGTCACTATATAGCCCAAGAAACGTCTGCCTTTTGCTCCGAACAGACACTTCTGAGGGTTCAGCTTAACTCCATACTTCCTCAGCATTCGGAAAGTCTCCTCCATGTCTTTAAAGAGATCGGCCGCTCGGACGGACTTGATGAGAATATCATCCACGTATACTTCCAAATTTCGCCCGATCTGCTCCTTGAACACTTTGTTCATCAAGCGTTGGTAAGTTGCTCCCGCATTCTTTAGTCCGAACGGCATCACATTGTAGCAGTAAGTGTCGTCGGCTGTAACGAAACCGACCTTCTCTTGATCTTCTCGGGCGAGCGACACTTGATGGTAGCCCTGATAGGCGTCGAGCATGCATATCAACTCACAGCCGGCTGTGGAGTCCACCAGTTGATCGATCCGGGGTAGAGGGTAGAAATCTTTTGGGCATGCTTTGTTGAGATCCCGGAAATCAATGTAAACCCTCCATTTGTTGCCCTGTTTGGAGACTAGCACCACGTTCGCCAACCAGCTCGGAAACTGCACTTCACATATGTGGCCGGCCTCCAGGAGCTTCTCGACCTCCGCTCGGATGATGGCGTTCTGTTCGGCGCTGAAGTCCCTCTTTCTTTGTTTCACCGGCCGAGCGTCCGGTCGGACGTGAAGCTTATGTTATGCTATACTCGGCGAAATTCTCGGCAGCTCATGCGTCGACCAAACGAAAACGTCACAATTTTTCTGGAGACATTTGATTACCTCTTTTTTCTGGCTTGCCTCCAGATCGGCCGCAATGAATGTGGTTGCCTCCGGCCGGGTCGGGTGGATTTGCACTTCCTCTTTTTCTTCATAAACCAAAGAGGGTGGTTTTTCAGTTATGGCGTTCACCTCGATTCGTGACGTCTTCCGAGCGGAATTAGCTTCGGCTTGGACCATTTCGACGTAGCAACACCGAGCCGCCAGCTGGTCTCCTCGTACTTCTCCCACTTTATCCTCCACCGGGAACTTGATTTTCTGGTGGAAGGTGGAGACGACCGCTCGGAACTCACTGAGCGTCGGTCGCCCCAGGATGACGTTATATGCTGAGGGAGAGTCAACCATGACGAAGTTTTTCGTCCGCGTCCTTCTGAGCGGCTCTTCTCCCAGCGAAATAGCCAGTCGGACTTGTCCGACCGGAAGAACTTCATTGCCCGTAAACCCATAGAGCGGGGTTGTCATGGGCAGCAGCTCAGCTCAATCGATTTGCAGTTGGTCGAAAGCTTTTTTGAATATGATGTTGACCGAGCTGCCTGTATCAACGAAAATACGGTGAATAGTATAATTAGCTATTACCGCTTTGATGAGGAGGGCGTCATCATGTGGCACTTCGACTCCCTCCAAGTCCCTGGGCTCGAAGCTGATTTCGGGTCCGCTCACCCGTTCTTGGCTACAGCCGACCGCGTGGATCTGGAGCTGCCTGACACTTGCCTTCTGTGCTCTGTTGGAGTCACCTCCGATCGGCCCGCCAGCGATGATGTTGATTTCGTCGCGGGACGTGTTGCTTCTATTTTCTTCCTCCCGGGCGGACGACCTAGGCCGCTCCTTAGATACCCGGGGATTGTCCTCGTGCCTCTGAGGACAATACCGCTCGGGAGACTGCCTTCGATCGGCTTCACGGTGTCGCTGTCGCCTGTCGGATGATGGCGATCGACGGTGGCCACCCCGGGGCACGGGGTGGGCGATCAGGGGAAGGCTCCGGCAATCTCTTGTATTATGTGTGTTCGTCCGGTGGAATGAGCAAAACATTGGGGTCCATACCTTCTTTTTTTGTTTGGGCCGCTCGGCAGATACTTCTTGAATGGCATGGGATCTTGCATGTTGCTGGGGGCGGGCTGCTTCAGCTTGCAATCCTCTGGACGGCTGATGAGCAGTGTGCGACTTCCGCTCGACAGTGGGTGCCCGCTCGGTTGGAGCTTCCTTCCTTCGGGCCGCCTGGGCTTCCTCCACATTGATGTATTCATTGGCCCGGTGTAACATATGATCGTAGTCTCGGGGCGGCTTTCGAATAAGTGAACGGAAGAAGTCACCGCCCACGAGGCCCTGTGTAAATGCATTCATCATCGTTTCTGAGGTGGCCGTTGGAATATCCATGGCCACTCAGTTGAACCGCTGGATGTAAGCTCTGAGCGGCTCCCTGGGCTCTTGCTTAATGGCAAATAGGCTGACACTGGTATTCTGATAGCGCCGACTACTTGCGAAATGGTGGAGGAAGGTCGTGCAGAAGTCCTTGAAACTTGTGATGGATCTGTCCGGCAGCCTCCGAAACCACCGTTGCCCCGATCCCGAGAGAGTGGTAAGGAATACCTGGCACTTTACTCCATCTGTGTATTGGTGTAGGGTAGCTGTGTTGTCGAACTTACCCAGATGATCGTCCGGGTCGGTGGTTCCGTTGTATTCCCCGATCGCCGGGGGCACATAGTGCTTTGGCAGAGGGTCCCAGAGGATGGCCTCTGAAAATTGCCGGTTGATCCGCTCGGGAGAAGCGTCCGTTCGGGGAGCTTTGCCTTTCTTGTTGTCTCGCACGGGCGTCTCGTCGGATGAAGATCCTCGATCACAGTGAACTGTTGTGACTTCAGGAGGCGTACGGAATAGGGCTCGGTGAAAGGGAACCGTGGCAGGCGGTGCCTCCGCTCGGCCTGCCGACGCGGACGTCGCTTGTTGCTCCATCCGCTTCTGTTTCTGTTGTTCCACGAGCTTAGCTGCTCTTACCTCGATTAGAGCGTCGAGCTCCTCCTGGGAGAGCATGACGGCGTGCTGTTGTCCAGCTTCGTCCATCTCTTCTGCTCGGATGCAGGTACGTTCCCACAGACGGCGCCAAATTGATCCTGTCCGAGCGCTGAATCGATGGATGCTGGGCACGTGGCGCTCTTCGAACCGATGACGTAGATCTCCCACCAGCCAGATGGAGCTCCGGCGAACCTGCAAAGAAGTCGAGCCGGGAAGGGGTTCCCGGCGACGACCCTCCGATGCTCAAGTCAGGCAAGAGGAAACTAAGAAGTGGCTTCGAATATATGAGATCGCGTACCTCCAGCGAAGTATGAAGGCTCTTATATAGAGCTGTGGGGAGGCTCGTGTACACCTACCGAGGCGTACACGTGTCCTGGTACCATACCTTAGCATGGGCTTGTCAGAGGATCATGCCTGACATCATACTACTACAGTCTAATCACCTCTTTGATGGGACAGCAGATCCTTCCGTCGTACGATTCTATGTATGGTCTGGTCGTCGAACATACCTGCTGTCAGAAAATGATGTTCCCTAATGCCCCCTTGCCCTTGTCTTCTTTCTCCTGACGCCAAGCGTCCAAGCGCTCGGCCATCTACAATCGTCCGACCAGGCCTAAGTATAGGTCCGACCGGGTGCTTGGCTGAGACGGCTTCCACAGTCTGGATGTTTTACGTTTCGGCCAAGCGGGTTGCCCGCTCGGCCAGACGACCCTGTTCCCATGAGCGTCAGAACCCCGAGTCCTCGCCGGGTCATCTTTGATTCCGCTAGGATCCCGCTCGTCCGGTCGGCATCCCCTTCTCCGGTCGGCCATTTGACCTTTGACCTCCACGTGGCGTTGACTTCCCTCAAAGGGGGTCCCCCGTCATTACCGCCGGATCAATATCCACAGGAAATGAAAAACCCAAGGATAACAAAAAACGTTGCAAAACACCTAATGACGGATGACCTAAACAACTATCATAAGAAAATAAATGACGAGACAGACATAGAAAAGGCGGAAGGAGATGGTAGCATAGATGCAAATTTTGGCTAGTAATAGACACCATCTCTATGGACCCCGCTGATCAGTATTGCTCCCGTACGACAATCCAACACCTTAAAATATGAATCAAAGAAAAGAAATGTAATAGGATTAATAGCACAAAGTACAGTGACAGAAATTAAATTTTTTTGACATAGATGACACAAATAAAATATTAGAGAAAACTAAAGGAATGGATGAAATGGAAAACGAGAAATAACTAGTGTGTGTAATGGGTAGTCCAGAAATATCACCAATGACAATGCTATCATTCCCAGAGTAAGGCTCATGCAATGAGAGAGTAGTGAGATCAGTGGTGACATGATGAGAGGCGCCAGAGTCAACCAGTCATTCCTGAGAATCAGACAGATGTGTAAAATGAACATCAGTGTACGCAAATGATGCACTATACGTTGAACATAGAGCATGCGGAGAAGCTGACGGAAGAAGAGCAAGCATCAAGGCAGTCATATGACCGCATTGGCGAGCAGAGTGACCTTTGACACCACATATCTGATAACGCCCAAGATAACAATTGGGACTGGACATAGCTGGATGTGTAGGAGGACGCGCAGACAACCCAAGAGTAGACAGGCGCAGCTAATGGGACATCGGTGGAACTTGCTGGCGACCACCACGATAGTTTGAATATCGATTACGAGAATTCCCTGCTAGAGCCACAAAAGCAATCATTGGCGTCAAAGATAGAGATAGTGTCGAGACTTTTAACTAAGCTTTATAGCTGAGGAGCTGCTCGAATAGTTCATCAAAGATAATAGGGGTGTCATGAACTTGCAAAGCATGTGAGATATTGTAGTAATCTTAGCTAAGACCATTTAGGACAAATGGAGAGCTCATCAAAGTCAACTTTGACATTCATAAACGTTAGAGCATCAATATTTCTTTTGATGTCCTGTATATAATTAGTGATAGATCTGTTACTCTGTTGAGGGCTAGCAAGATTTTGACGATGAGTCATAATCTTTCCACGTGAGGGAGCAGCATAGGTTCTCTCCAGCATCTGTCATGCATCTAGATGAAGTTGATGAAGAAATAAACTGCATAAGAGTAGGAGACATCGAACCTATAATAGCGTTAAGGAGAAGTTGATCCTGACGGAGCCAAAGAATATGATCAGGATTCACCTGAGGGAGTGTGACATCTGTAGGCGTTATCTGCGCAGGGGGGCAGGGACATGAGCCATCAACAAAACTTAGTAAGTCATATCCAAATAGAAGAGGCATGAACTGCAAGCGCCAGGCAGAGCAATTCGAGGTGGTGAGTTTCAACGGTGCCTGAGCGTTGACATTGAGAACTACAAGGGCGGAAGGTGAATCAGGAGTATTTGTAAGAGATAGTCGGTGAGTGATGTCATTGGTGGTAGCCATTGTAGAAGGTGACTGGTGGGTATTGTGGAGAAAAGAAAAAAAAGATTGTTGTTAAGCTTAGCGCTCTGATTTCATGTTAATGATAGAATTCATTCACTTTATTAAGGATAATATGTGGTATATAAATACCATTACAAGTTAAAAATAGGAAAATACATAAAATAGGGAAACATAGAAAATATTAGAAAATAAATAACTATTTTCTAATAATAATTATTCTCTAATAATTAATAAACAAATAAGTATTCCTAATAATAACTATTATCTAATAACTAAGAAACAAATAAGTATTACTAATAATAATTATTCCCTAATATATGCAACATAGAAATATCCACACGATTATTCAATTCTGTTTTTTTCTTTCTATTTTATTTTTATCTTTTACTTTAGCCTAATCATGTGTGCCCTATTATATCAATAACATTAGGTTAGGATTATGATTCATCAACTTGCCCGTTCTTTTTATGACAGAAGATCGAGATAGATAGTGAAATTTCGTGAAACCCTTACAAAAGTTTATGTACAAAGAACAGATATGCCTCTTTCGATTGTAGCCCAAGACATGGAACAAGATATTTTTTTATCAGTAACAGAAGCCCAAGCTCACGACATTGTTGATCTTGTAGGGGCCAATCCTGATCATCTGTTGTTGCACGTCCAGAAAAGGGCATCTTTTGAAATTGAACCTCTTAGTAAATGCTGATCATCCTAAACAGGGCCGATTTAAAAGGGTTAGTATTGCTAACTTCTCAATTTGTATTCTGTTAGTTTTCATTGCTAAAGAATTCATTCTTTTAACTTATGTAACTAACATTGCTAAAGAATTCATTCTTTTAACTTATGTTTCTTCTCTATGAATCTTCATCTATTTTAATATTGTAAAAGGAAATAGACTTCAAGTTGTATGAGAGTGGAACATGTTCTTTATTCAATGAGACCCATGTTTATGTGATTGTTAGTATAATTATAGGTTGGCTGTGATAATCTAGATATCTTTTTAATCTGTCCTGGGTTAGGTTGCTTGATATCTGCATTGGTGGCGTTAGCATGATAACAAAAGCATTCCTTGTCTTTAATAAAAAATGAAACTTTTCTTCTAATTTTGTTCCATGGTTCATGTTATCAGATGGAATCATGCTTTATTACTGGTTAAAGACTGGGTAATCACTTAATTTGGATTCTCGCCAGATAACAGATTCAGGGTTAGCCGTAATAACAGGTAAGACTTTTAATAGGCTTGCATTATTTCCTAATACAATGCCTTTTTATTCATTGTGTATAGTGATATTTTGGAAGTTATGATAATGTTTGTTTCAAAATAGACACCAAGTCTACTTGTGGTCATAAACTTGTGCATACGTATGCAATAATTATCTTTATCAGCTGTTTCCTAGCTTGTATAAATTACCTCCTTGCCAAAATTCAAAAGCAACATTTTAGTTTTTATTTTGATGAAATTAAAGTGTAGGAGAATATTGTGGAAGCTCAAATGTGAAAGTATTATCCCAGTTAATTTTAGTATGTTGTGAAAATATAATTCAAAAGCAAGTCAACATGACTGATGAAATTAAAGTGTAGGAGAATATTTTTAGTATGTTTTGATGGAATTTGAAAGAAGACTTGAGCAGGATAAATAGAAGAGTCATGATTTTCATAGATGCTTGATGCCTTAATCTAATCAATAAATCAAAATTGTTTGTTGCATGACCAAGAAAGCGCATCGTTCATGTTTGTGAGTGCAATTAATTTCAACTAAGTGCAATTAATCTGAGCTGTCTCTCTTTTTATTCCTTGTTTGAATCTCAACCATTTTGGTACTTTACTTTATTTTCACTCAGTTCAAATTCATGGCTCCTACCTACCCTTCATAAAAGAAACTTGAAGCAACTGAAATTAATTAATGAAATATTTAATTGAGGGAAAAAGGGACAATGATAGATAAATAGTTGTTGATATCATGCTTGCTTCTGTAACAAAGATTTTTTTGGACTTACTCTAGACATGATTCTCTTTTTCTTTTGAAGCAATTTATAATGCATATGTATGTGGTTATTTTGAGAAGAATATTAAAATTAAACTTTGGAGGAAAGTATAGTAAGTATTATGTTATTATGATATAGTATATATTGATTATGCTGGAAAGTGTAGAATATGTTCATTGAGTTTAATTTATTAATTATATGAGCTTGCTTATTGTTTTGAGTTTAATATATAGATGTTGTGTCTGTTGTTATCTTATTGTCTTTGTCAAATTTGTTCATTGGGTTTTATGGATTGATTATATAAGTTGTTTCATCTTAATTATAATGTAATAATTTAATGTATTGGATTTATTATTTCATCTTAACATAATTTGAATTCAAAATGAAAGAAACTAGTACATAAATCTGAAGCTGAATTATAAAATTACTGCTTGATTTTTTAAAATGCTATCAATCTTATCTTGGTCTATAATAAATAAACCTATCTCAATGAATTTTACTTAACTTTATGCTTTCGAATGAAGCAATGGTTCCCTTGTTATGTTTTCAAGTTTGCCAACAACAATCATGTCGGTAAAATAAGTCAACAACTATCCAAGTACTAATTAACAACTTGTATTTTTAGAAATAAGTGTTAGTTTTCAAGTTACTAATCTATTACTAAGTCTGGATATCTAATTGAACTCATGCACACTCAACAGGAACACAGGTCGGCAAGAGAGGAGGCTTTAAGTTCATGCATGTCAGCCAAGGTGACACCACCGGCTAATTTTTGAAAGTCAAAGTGGTGACCATCTTATGGGAAGCTATGTAATCAACTTGCTTTGGTTAGTTTTTAATTTTACCTAATTGTTTCCTTTTGTTTCAAATTGTGTTAATATAAGAACATAATTTTGTCAATGATCTGATTTTTTGCTTGTGGATAAATGTTGTATTAGCTTTTGCTGTAAAAATTTATCATTGGTGTTTTATTTGTAAAATTAATTTAAATATTTATTAGATGAATAAAAATTATGTAGTCATATTTGGATTGTATTTTGAAATTTTTTATTTTTATTTTAAGTGATGAATGAATTGTGATATGTCTAAATTTTAAATTTGGATTATATATTTTAAATAAATATTAATGATAATTATATAATGTTAATAATTGTACATGGTTAACATTACATACTAACTACAGTACGCGGTGCGTTCTATGAATGCTTTTATTCGTAGCGTGCATCGTGCAATGTGAATGCTCTTAACTGCAGCGTGTGGTTTATGTTCCAAATGCTCTTAATCACAGCACGAGGAGCACGTTGCGAATGTTTTTAATTGCAGTGCGCAATGCGCACTGCGAATGTTCTTAATTGCAGCGTACAACGCGCGCTGTGATTGTTCTTAACCGCAGAACGATGTGCGCTGTGAATGCTTTTAATCTCAGCGCGTGTCGTGCGTTGTCAATGTCTTATGACTTTCAACATCTTACAGTTGTGCAGCGTGCAATGTGTACTGCGAAAAACATAATTGCGCACTGCGGAAAGTTATATTTGTTGTAGTGAAGGGAAGCTATCTCTAGTGTTGATCTTGATGTGACTATCATGACTAAGGTTTATTAAGAAGCCTAGGAGAGTTATTAGGAAGGTAACTAGGAAGGTTATCCCTAGTGAGTACTTAGTACACCCAAGGAACTTCAATAGATATTGGATTCTAAGAGTGTGATCTCTTCATACCAAATGAGTTAAAAAGAGCAATATTTTTTTTTGCCCCCAGGGCGTAGTACAGACGGTGGACGCATGACATTTTTGGCGTAATGGGCAGGGGTCGATTCTCAGGAACTGACGACCTGGAGTTTACCCATCATGTGTCTAACACTTGTGTATCTACATGTATCTACCTTCATAGGCCAGTACTAGGAGAGTCGTTAATGTAACGGATCTATATTTTTTTTTTGTTATAGCATTTTTTTTTAAAAAAATCCATAATAAAATGATTAGATAACTCTATAATTATTAATAGCACTTTGCATTTTAAAGATATTCCTCGTTGACGTAGAAAAAATCTTTAAGTTGAATACAAATACCCCTAATATATAATTCAATAACTTATCTCGTAAAAGTCAAGATCTTTTATTTTCCATAATTTGTAGCCACACAAAAACGCATAAATTTCAATGAATTTTTATTTTCATAGAAGAAAAAAAAAAAAACTAAATTTGTCTTGTTCCTCCTTTTTCAAGTTTAATTATGTACGAAAATCAACTTACACAAACTAAATTCACATTTGGCAAATTAATTTTGAGGATCGACTTAGTAGACAAATCAATTTTATAGAGAAGTGTGTTTTGATAGTTGATTGGCGATTGAATTTGTCAAAGAATTTGCGAGGAGAGAAAGAATTTGTGAACTACATATAAGATTTTTTTGCTTTATAACATTGACATTAATTAATGTTGTTTTATGTACATAATTTTTTTTTTACAGATTGAATTTGATATTTTACAGAAAAAAACTTGTAAAATTAAATTGTTCTAGTAGAGGAACAATTAGATTAATAAGAACTAAGGAGGGTGAGAAAAAGTGAACAAGGGCGACAATAACGGGGACGGCGGCGCTGTGAGGAGGGCGAGAAAGAGATGAGGTTGCGGAAATTTTAGGGTTAGAGAAAAAAAAATACAGGGAGAGAGCTGCAGAGGAGGAAGAATCGGTCGTGAACTGGATTTTTTTAGCACTTTTGCAGAAAGATGCAGATTGTTTGGACATTTATAACTGGATCTTTCTGCAATCTGGTTATAAATGTCAAAATAATCTGGATCTTTCTGCAAAAGTGCTAAAAACAATAGTCCACGACCTCTTTTTTCTCTAAACCTAAAATTTCCTCAACCTCATCTTTTTCTCGCCCTCCTCACACCGCCGTCGTCCCCGTTATTGTCGCCCTTGCTCACTTTTCTCACCCTCCTCATCTCTACTCCTTTGTTCTTAATATAATTGTCCCTCTAATAAAACAATTTAATTTTACAAGTTTTTTCCGTAAAATATCAAATTCAATCTGTAGAATAAAAAAAATATTATGTACATAGAACAACATTAATTAATGTCAAAATTATAAAACAAAAATCTTATATATAGTTCACAAATTCTACATAATTGATTTGCCTACTAAGTCGATCCTCAAAATTAATTTGCCTAATGTGAATTTAGTTTGTGTAAGTTGATTTTCGTACATAATTAAACTTGAAAAAGGAGGAACAAGACAAATTTAGTTTTTTTTTTCTTCTATGAAAATAAAAATTCATTGAAATTTATGCGTTTTTGTGTGGCTACAAATTATGGAAAATAAAAGATCTTGACTTTTACGAGATAAGTTATTGAATTATATATTAGGGATATTTGTATTCAACTTAAAGATTTTTTTTCTACGTCAAAGAGGAATATCTTTAAAATGCCAAAGTGCTATTAAGAATTATAAAGTTATCTAATAATTTTATTATGGATTTTTTTAAAAAAATCCTATAACATATTTGATTTAAGGAGATTGAGCTAATCTAACCATTACTTAATTTAAATTCTAATTAATCCACAAAATTGAATTGATTTTATGTACTCAGATAAATATTGCTCTTTTTAACTGGTAAAAAAAATATTGATCTATAAGATCGATATTTTTTTCCCAGTAGTTTGAAATTTAAAGGTAAATTAATAACTTCTATGGTTTTTCAAAGTTTCCTATTAATGTTTAATGAACAAACTATTAGGATCGATGCGAGTTAGAGGAGGGTGAATAACGTAACTCCGATCGCTTTGTTGTTGATCATCGTTTGGATGCGGAGCGGAAACTTGAATCAATACCGACGCCACATATACAACTTTGAGATTTTACTTAGTATCTATCGTTTAAGGAGACTAGTCCAAGGTTTATCCTAGTGATCTATCACCACTATAACCTTCTCCTTCTCGAATACCTTCTAGAGGCGGAGAAACCTCTTACAACTTATTTTCACAACAATACAACAAGCAATAAGAATGCAAATAGAAATAAAAGCAAAAAATGACTTTACAATAGAAACTTTGCTTTACTTACTCTTTAGTTGCTTTGAATTGCATCCTAGTAGTGGAAAATGCAGCATCACTTCATTTCCAAACCCTCAAGAACCAACTTCTAATATTCATGAAACCCCCTTTTCTAGGGTTGCAATCCACCAACCAATCGATTGACCTTACTTATCAATCAATTGTCATATAAGATTCGATAGTTTAAACCTATAGAACGACTCTTTTTTACTTGTCACCTTCTATTTGCTAACCACCTTTTGCCAATTGATTGCACCAATCGATTGGTTTGCAACTAATCATTGTTGGCCAACATCAATCGATTGCTCAAGCGATAAACCCCCTTTAAACCCTAAATTCTAAGTTTAGGGTTTACCAATTGATTGATGGACCTCATCAATCAATTGATCATGCACCAAATCCAGAATTCCAGGTTTAGGGTTTGTTAGTCGATTGTTATTTCCTGGCAATCGATTGCTAACCCTAATTTCTACCTTTTCAATGCTGAATTCACGTCTTACCTAGTATTCAGTTGACGTCAATCTACCAGGACTTCTGTATCCAACATCCAATCATTTGTGACTTGCTAAGATTTTCCATTATCTAATATCCAATCAATCTTGATATGTTGGGACTTCATCATTACCTAGTATCTAGTTAACCTTAACCTACCAGGACTTCACTGTTGCTTAGCATCTAATCAACCTTGACCAATTGAGACTTCATCATTACCTAGTATCCAGTTGACCTCAATCTATCAGGACTTCGTTGTTGCTTAGCATCTAGTCAATCTTGACTTGCTAGGACTTCCTCACTTATGCCAAGTGTTCGAACTTTTATGACCCATTTAGACTCCCCGCTTGTTAACTTCCCATTGGATTTTTTTATTATCAAGAGTCTGGTTCTCCGTTACCCACTTGGACTTTTCTTTTACTAACTCCCCGTTGGACTATCGATAACCAAGTGTCCGGTCAACCTTGACCTACTTGAACTTTACTTCTCATGCCAACTCCGTGTTGGACTTCCAACATTGTCAAGTATTCGGTCAACCTTGACCTACTTGGACTTTACTTCTCATGCCAACTCCGTGTTGGACTTCCAACATTATCAAGTATCCGGTCAACCTTGACTTACTCGACTCTTCTTCACTGTCAAGTATCTAGTTGACCTTAACCAATTTGATATCTTCTTAGTGTCAAATATCTGGTCAACCTTGACCTACTTGATATCTAACTAACATATTGGTCAAACATCGAAATCCAACTCAAGTCAAATCGAGCTACTAAATTTGGTCAACCTTGACCTGAGGTTGATTGTACCAATAATCTCCCTATTTTTTTTTTTTATGTTTGACAATATGTTTAAGTTAGGCTAATTCATTATCCCAACTTCTTTCTCTCATCCTTCTTTGCATGCCAAAGCATGAATGAGGGTTTCCTAACTTAAACCCTACATTCCCTCCTTTAGCACATATCAAAAACCTTCTTCCGAAAATCCATTCACTTCTTCCATTCCTAATATTTTACTCTAATTTTAGTATCAAACTAATCAATGGTGAATCCTATCAACAAATAGACCTCACCAAGGTTTTCCAAAATGCTTTTGAAATATTTTTCAAAATCAATTTCCAGCCATGATCTATGGGATAAATGCACATGACTTGCACATTAACTTTTCTCATAATTGGTCAACCTAAAATCTATTTGTTTTGATGAAACTAAAACTCAAATAGATACACTAAATCAGCATCTTGAACTTTTCTCATCATTCTAACGTCTCACTTATATCTAATGTATCTCAATACACATACAAGTTAGCCCTATAGTTCTTGTGAGATGTAAAGTAGGTTTTTCCTAAATCAAGGGATTATGCATCTCTATCTAGTCATTCCAAAATTTAACCATCCTACCTAGGATGTCAAGCAATGCCATTTTTGTTCTTAGTTACAAATAATTGAAATAATGCATGTAAATGAGTATGACATATATCAAATGCATAATTTCAATGAGGAATCTATCATAACTTGAATGATATATGTATGATATGTAGCATTTTTCAAGACAAGATCAATGTATGATATGATGTCATGACATGTGATATGATACACAAGCATGATAATTGTCGCACAAAGTAATTACCTAGATTTTTCATCCAAGTGCCATCATCTAATCATTATATCAAATACTCTATTTGACATAAGCGGACTATCTCCCTCGAGTGTGCCAAAAATCCACACTTAACACAACTTTGAATTCTATCCTATTTATACCAATTTGATTAATCTTAAGACCTCACATTCTTATTGGCATACTATAAAATCCTCAAGGATAAAGCTCAAATTCTCATTTCTCAATACATCACAATATCTTGAAGGCTTCCTAAAATGACTTTACCATGGTTGGATTCACTACCCTTCCAATTAAGCTTGGCACACACTAAAACTCATTTAGTGTGAAGAGATCATACTCTTAGAAATCTAATATCTATTGGAGCTCCTTGGGTGTACTAGGTACTCACTAGGGATAACCTCCCTAGTTACTTTCCTAATGACTCTCCTAAGCTTCTTAGAAGCCTTAGTCATGCTAGACTCATTAAGATCAACACTAGGGATAGGTTCACTTGTAACTTTGACTTGACTCCTAGACCTAGAGTATGTTTCATAGCTACATGAAATTCTATGGCATGAGGTCATGCTTTCCTTCGACTTAGGGTTGTATCCCAAACATTTTTTGCCCTTAGATGGCTCTTGCCTATCTAATCCTAGATCTTGTTCCTTTGACCCTTTAAATATGTTTTTCATCTATATAAGGGTCTTTTTTAATTTATCAAGTTTTGACCTCAAAACATGATTTTCAATTCTCAATTCCTCAAATTTTGATTTTCCATGTTTTCCTTGAACATTTTTCTTTCTAGGCACACGTCTAAATTTTTTAGGGTTCTTGCCTAGATTGTTCATGTTCTTAGATTGGGTAAGTCTACCATTAAACACCCTAAACTTTTCACTATGTTCATGAAAATTTCTATTTTCATGGTAATTAGTACCAAGATGATAAAATTTACTTCTAACATGCTCATTTTCATAATATAAGGCAATTGCATTATGAAATAATGGCTTAGATTGTTCCTTATGAGATCCCCTATATTTTAGCTTCCTCTTTTGACTTTGTTTTGATGTCTCCTTCTTGAACATTGATTTCGATAATGTCTTTGATGATTGCATAGAAAGCATAAAATATGCTCCTTATCTTTTTGTATCATGTGTTTAGCTTCTTTAGGCTTCTCCTTATTCTTGGGTGTCATTGGAGTCTTCTTCTTTGTTAATTTAGAACACTTACTTTTATAGTATCCTTTTCCCCTATACTCAAAACAAATTATATGATCTTTAGTTTTATGAATTGAACTTGTCTTACCTTCATGAATTGAGCTTTCTCTACTCGTAGAGGTGGTACAAGCTTCCTCATTGATTCCGGATGTTGAGGGTTCTTCTTGTTTTGATGTCAATGACCTACACTCCCCCTCCCGAATCCTTGAGGTGGATGTCTCTTCAATATGTTCCTTGGATGTTGAGCATCTCTCAACCTTTGAATCCTCATTCTCTTGAACCAATGATTCTCCCTCCTTATACTCAACATCATCTTACGTAGAGGATGAACTTTCATGAAGCTTGGCAAGTTTGCTCCATAATCCTTGGCATCCTTGAATTTTTCTAATTTACACAAGATGTTGTTAGGACCAAAAGAATTAAGATATCTCTATAATGGTATGATATTGTCCACTTTGGGCCTAAGCCCTCATGGTTTTATTTTTAGACTCTACCGAAAAGACCTCTTACCAATAGAGATATCTTTCCCTTATAAGTCCATGATCCTTTCCATGTGTTTTTAATATGGGACTTTGTTTGCAACCATTGTAACCTAACAATCCCCTCTCAAACAAAGAATCATCCCCTCAAGCCTATCCACTTGATGTGATTTAATTCTTGACGCACTAGGACTTTCTTGCCTCTCGGTCCAATCGACCTACTAGAACTTCCTTGCCTAGACACAACTAGAACTTCTTTGCTTGGTGTCTGGTCATCTTAATTCAAACATGGGAGCTCTCATTTCCTTTGTTAGAGGCTGATATTCCACCCACATGACTCGATTAGACCATGACTCTTGTGCACAGTCGATAGTTAGTTCTTTTGGTAGTTCGGCCTCTGATACCAATTATTATGACCAAAAGAATTAAGATATCTTCATAATGATATGACATTGTCCATTTTAGGCTTAAACCCTCATGATTTTATTTTCGGACTCTATCCAAAATATCTCTTACCAATGAAGATATCTTTTCCTTATAAGTCTATGATTCTTTTCATGTATTTTCAATGTCAGACTTTGTTTGTAACCATTGCAACCCAATAGATGTTATTAGGAACCAAATCAACCAAAATTTTCATTATCTTATTGTTTATCTCAGTTTTTTGGATTTGCTCCTTGGTCCATTTCTTATTCTTGAGGAGTCTTCCTTTGCTTATTTTTGGGGCTTTGAATCCCTCCATTAGAATGAACCAATCTTCAATGTTCATCGTGAAGAAATTTTCAACCCCTAGCTTTCCTTTGATCGAATCCTCCTAATTCGAAAGGCAGAAGTGCTCAGACGTCATATATGAATCCATCGGGGGGTTCAATTGTGAAGTTGAGCTCCTTCGATGATTTATCCTTTGATTTGTTAAAATTAATGGCTCAAAATTGAACTTCTTCCTTTAACTCATAATTCTTTCAGCGATTAGTCCGATGTAGAACGACCTTACTCTGATACTATTTGTTAGGACCAGTGTGAATTAGAGGTGGGTGAATAACTCTAATTGCTTCGTCATTGATCTTGTACTTGTCGTTTGAATGTGCAGTGGAAATTTGAATCAATCTCGACGCTACATGCATAACTCTGGGATTTTACTTGGTGTCCACCTCTTAAGGTGACTAGTACAAGGACTATCCTAACGATCTATCACCACTATAACCTTCTCCTTCTCAGATACCTTCCGGAGGTGGAGAAGTCTCATGAAACTTGTTTTCACAATAATACAACAAGAAACAAGAATGCAAATACAAATGAAAATAAAAAATGGCTTTACAATAAAAATCTTGTTTGCTTGCTCTTAGTTTCTTTGGATTGCCTCTTGGAAGTGGAAAATGCAGTAGCATTTTGTCTCCAACCCCTCAAGAACTGGTTTCTTATAATGTTCATGAAACTCCCTTTTCTAGTGTTGCAATCAAGCTGAAATCCGCCTACCAATCGATTGACCTTACTCACTAATGGATTGTCACATTAGATCTGACCGTTTAAACATGAAAAATGACTCTTTTTTACTTGACTAATCAATTGGTGAGCCACACAAATCTATTGCTTGCTTCCAGTCGAACTAGTTAATTGATTCATAAGCCTTCTGTTCGCTGGCCACCTTCTGTCAATCGATTACACTCACCAATCAATTGTTGACCAACATCAATCAATTGCTCAAGCGCCAAACCCTCTTTAAACCTTAAATTCTGGATTTAGGGTTTACCAATCAATTGATGAACCTCATCAATCGATTGATCATGTACCAAACCTAGAATTCCATGTTTAGGGTTTACGAGTTGATTACTATTTCCTAGTATCAATTACTAACCCTAATTTCAATTTTTTCAAACCTGAATTCACATCTTGCCTGGTATATGGTTGACCTTAACCTACTAGGACTCCCTCTACTCAGCATCCGATCATCTGTGACCTAGTAGGATTTCTCATTACCCAATATCCGATCAACCTTGAATTATTCACTACAAGGACTTCCTCTACCTAGCATCCACTCTGATACCATTTGTTAGGACCAGTGTGAGTTAAACATGGGTGAATAATTCTAATTGCTTCATCATTGATCTCTTGCTTATCGTTTGAATGTGCATTGGAAATTTGAATCAATCTCGACGTTACATACACAACTCTAGGATTTTTCTTGGTATTCGCCTCATGCACAACTCTGGAAATTTGAATATGTAGTTGGCTTTAACCTACTAGTACTTCCTCTACCCAGAATCTAGTCTAATACCACTTGTTAGGACCGGTGTAAGTTAGAGGCGGGTGAATAACTCTAATTACTTTGTCATTGATCTTGTGTTTGTCGTTTGAATGTGCAGTGGAAATTTGAATCAATCTCGACGCTACATGCACAACTCTGGGATTTTACTTGGTATCCGCCTCTTAAGGCGACTAGTACAACGCCTATCCTAATAATATATCACCACTATAACCTTCTCCTTTTCAGATACCTTCCAGAGGCAGAGAAGTCTCTTGTAATTTGTTTTCAAAACAATACAACAAGAAACAAGAATGCAAATATAAATGAAAGCAAAAAATGACTTGACAATGAAAACCTTATTTTGCTTGCTCTTTAGTTTCTTTGGATTGCCTGTTGGAGGTGGAAAATGTAGTATCATTTCACCTCCAACCCCTCAAGAACTAGCTTCTTCTAATGTTCACGAAACTCTCTTTTCTAGGGTTACAATCTGGCCGAAATCTTCCTACCAATCGATTAACCTTACTCACTAATGGATTGTCACATTAGATCTGATTGTTTAAACATGAAAAATGACTCTTTTATACTTGACTAATCAATTGGTGATCCACATAAATATATTGCTTGCTTCTAGTCAAACTGGTCAATTGATTCGTAAGCCTTCTGTTTGCTGGCCACCTTCTGTCAATCAATTGCACTCACCAATCGATTGTTGACCAACATCAATCAATTGCTCAAGCATTAAATCCTCTTTAAACGTTAAATTTTAGGTTTAGGGTTTACCAATCGATTGATCATGCACCAAACTCGGAATTCCATGTTTAGGGTTTGCCAGTCGATTACTGTTTCCTGGTAATCAATTACTAACCCTAATTTCAGTCTTTTCAAAACTGAATTCACATCTTGACTGGTATATGGTTGACCTTAACCTGGCCTACAAGGACTTCCTCTATCCAGCATCCAGTCATCTGTGACCTGGTAGGACTTCCCATTGTCCAATATCTGATCAACCTTGACTTATTTACTACAAAAAAAAAACAATTTTAGGGACGGGAATTTTTGTCGCTATTTTGTTGTTATTTAGTCATAGCGATAGAATTATGATAGAAATATGTTAGTCGCAAGATATTGGGTCATAAGCGATTTGGGTGACGAAATTTAAATTCTATCGCTAAAATTAGTATGGAACATAAATTCCGTGGCTAAAATTAGCTACGGAATTTACGTTTCCGTCAGTAATTAGTTGATGAAAATTGTTTCTATTACGTTAAAATTAGCGACGAATTTATGTTTCCATTGCTAATTAGTGACAAAATTTACGATTCTGTCATTAATTATCATAAAGAAAACATTGTTCCTATTACTATAATTAGTTACAAAAATTTTATTTTTGTTGCTAATCTTCAAAACATTTCTTAGATTCTTCTTCAAATTTGTAATGACCCTATTTACATTTTTCAAATCAATACAAACCATCACAAAATCAATACAAACCCTGTTTATGTTCCATTATACTAAGTATACACAAACATTCACAATCCATACACAAACTACTAATCCAATCAACTATACATTCACAAACTCATTACAATCCATACACAAACAATCAAATCAATGATACATTCATAAACAAATTGTGATACAAAGATTCACAAAATTTCACAATCAACTATCCAAATCCAAATAAACTATCACAAATATCCAAATAAAGTATCCAAATCCAATAACGATACACAAATTCAAAGACATACAAATCATGTCCATAATTTACTACAAAGACATCCAAATACAATGTGAACAACACTATCAAATCATGCGAAAAGTAAAATGTAATAGATTATTATCATAATCATGCGAGTTAAATTGATTCAAAAATTAACAATGAGAACAATACAATAAAAATATGAATATATAACTATTATATTTCTTATAAAAAAAGACGTACCTGAATAATATTTTGGATATCTAATGGTGGTGATATATAGAATATAACAATAACGACGAATTATTCTTGAGAAAGTGTAATATAATTAAAGATGAGCAGACTATAATATCAAAACCGAATAAATATAGTTTGAATGTTTTATGAATGATATAAAAAAACGAAGTTGTAGTTGAATAGACCTCGTAATTAGGGGTGTAATCGAACCGAGCCGAGCCGAACTCTTGGATGTTTGAGTTTGGCTCGTTTATAATTGAGCCGAGCTTGAGCTTTATTTAATGAATATATTCATGGCTCACGAGCTTATTCGAGCTTTTATCGAGCCTAAACGAGCTTAATAAATATAAATTATAAATTTAAATATTTATTAAAAACTAAATTACATATTTTTAAAAAATTATAATATTCTTATTAAAATTTATAATTTTATTCTAATAAATAAATTTAATATATTTATCTATGTTTTTCATAAGTAGAGTGTAAAATCTATAAATTCAATTTCAAAACTATTATTTTTTTATTTAAAAGTTGATTCATGAGCTTAACGAACATGTTCACGAGCTAACGAGCCGAATATTTTGAAGCTTGAGCTTGGTTTGTTTATCTTAACGAGCCTCATTAAACGAGCTCAAACGAACTTTTATCGAATCGAGCTTCGAATAGCTCACCAGCGGCTTAGCTCATTTACACCCCTACTCGTAATGAGTTACTCAATAGGGTCTCGTGGGTCTTGAGTCTCCTGTGACTCAAAAAGATGTTGTGTTACGATAAATTGAGCAATGATTGCTCGCTTCTTGGCTAAGATAACATCATCTCTTGTCTCCCAATCGATCGTCCTCTGCTCCATTGTCGCCAGTCGATCCCTCAATTCTTAATTTTCTTGTCTTAACTATTGTACCTCAATAGAGGAAGAACTAAGATGACTCCTACGAGTTCTCAAACAATCATATGACACTTTGTCCTGGGAGCTAAGGCCGTAGAGGGAGGAGTTCTTTGGTCTTCCACTGACAACATCATAATAAATGTCATTTATCACCTAAGTGGATAGAGCCTGTGACACCCCCCCCTCTCTCTACTGGTGGTTGAGATGTTTGGATTACTCTATTAGTCATTTCCTCATATGTGAAGAAAAGTATATGATTAATATATGGTACACAATTACTAAAGTTAATCATTATTAACGGTTATATGTAATAAAGTTAATATTCTTATGTCTATGGCTCGGGATCGAGTATCGATAAATGTGTCATTTTTTTCTTGTGCATTTTGTTAAATATCTCCCAACAAGTGGGCATCTTTATAGAGTACGTTTCTGCATACACAAAAAATTAGCATCAAATTTATACAAGTTTGATAATAAATTAAAATTTTCTTACTCACCAAATTGATGGAATGCTCTACAATAGATTGGGATCCTGAAGTATGGCCAGTGGGCTTTATATTTCTATTTGATCGAGTAGCTGCAGAATTTAACTTTCACCTTTCTGTAGCCCAAGTGGCAGTTCATGCAGCCTAGATCTATTCTAATACATGTGCTAGCCTTGTGCCCTTCCTTCTCAACTTGTATATAAAGTCTTTGTATAGTTTTGTACAATAAACGTTACAAGTGTCTTTAAATTGAGTATCATGCACTGCCTCCTAGGTATATTTTTTTCTGCAATAATCAGTTAGCAAATTAGTATAAAAAAGATTGATATATGATACAATACCAAACGTATTCAATTTACTTATAAAAAATTTCAAGTAATAGAAACCTTTCATCTCTTGGTCTATATGCCTCCATGTAGTACTAGAAGTCTAAACTAGTTCTTTAAATGTTTTGCTAATGTATGTTGCTACCTAACGACCATCCGGAGTAAAATTGTATGGAAAAGATTAAGGTATGAGAAATATGTTACAAATAAAGTCATACATGAATTTAAATTACTAATAACATAATACTTACGAGTCCCCAACAATCCTCAACACATTCTAGCCACGAGGTGCGACTACCTGATTTGACATAATAATATCTATAAAATAACATTACAATACATCATAATATTATTACTAACATGATGATATATGCAAAAAAAATAAGATGGAACCATAACTTACTTGATGAATAATAATGTTAATATTTAATTAATAGTTTCTACGTCCTCATCGCTAGACTATATTAGTTTAACAACCTCCTCACTGTTGGACATCTTTCCATCATCTATCTCCTCATAAGTAACATTAACATCTATAAGTAATTGGGATGTAAATTATGTTGGGGATCGTTGAGCCGGCTAGAAGGGGGGTTGAATAGCCCTACAAAAATAAAAAGCAAACCCTTCTCGGACTTCTTAAACTAACACATGCATAAATAAATAAAGACAATAAACTAAGGGGTACAGAAGTTTACTTAGTTACAACCGGGGAGGTTGTTAATCCAAGGAGAATGAAGCGCAATAAATATCTCCTTTCGGGCGGAGAAGCCTCTTACAGCACTTAGGCACAGAGAAAATAAGAAGCTAAACTAACAATGAAAGCATACAAGTGTTGTAATCAGAATTGCTTGTCTTGTTGAGTTTCTTGGACCAAAGCTATATTTATAGCCTTGGTCGGGGCGCCTGGAAGGGTACCAAGCACCTAGGAGGGTTCCAGGCGCCTGGGAGGGGATAAAACTTTATCCCTTCTCGGATAGATCGCGTTTGACCGTGATCTGGATCATTCAAGTCTGGGCGCCCGGAAGGGTTCCGGGCGCCCCGGAATGGTTCTGGGCGCTCGGATCAGGAAAATCAATAGAGTTGACTTTTTTGGTCCGGGCTCTCTGCTCTGATTCAGCTCGCCTCGGTCTGGATCTTCCGCTCCGGTTCCGCTTACTTAGGTGATCTCGACCATCCGGAATAGGGCTCACCCGAACCCAGCTTCCGACTTTCTCGAGCAGGCTTCCGCTCCGGCTTCTCGTCCCTCAGAATCGTTGCATGCTTCCTTCTCGTCCACCAGCATACTCATCCGCAGCTCTTCATCCCTCGGACGCACCGAGCCTGTCGGCTCTCTCCCGTGTCGACCTTCTCGCTAGCTGCATCTCTTGCTCCCCGAGCAATCTTCTGCTTCGGCTTCTCGTCCCTCAGAAACACCGGACGCTTCCTTCTCGTCCGCCGATGTACTCTTCTGCAGCACCTCATCCCTCGGACGCACCGAGCCCGTCGGCTCTCTCCCCGTGCAGTCCTTCTCGCTAGCCGCGTCTTCCGTTCGACTTCCTGTGCTCCTAAGTTCTTGCACACTTAGACACAGGGTTAAAACACCACGGAACCTAACTTAACTTGTTGATCACATCAAAACAACCTTTGGGGTTCCAATAATCTTCTCCTTTTTGTTGTGAGCAACCTAAGTTAAGTTAGGGTAAATAGATATAAGAAAAATAACTAATATTACAATAAAGTGTAGAAAAAATAGAAAAATTATAATTGTAGTCTACCCCCTTTGATCACATAAAAAATGGGGTTTATAAAAAAATCTAATGGTAATAATTTTGAAAAACTTTGAAAAATTATTTTGATATTACTAAAAATTTGCAATAATTTTCAAAGAAATTTCTAAGTAAAAATGTTTAAAATATATATTTTTTTCAGAAATTTTTTCTAAAAATTATTTTTGAGAATAAGTGAAAATTTTAATCAAGAAAATTTTCTAAGTAAAAGAAAATTCCAACTTAGGCAATTTTTAGACAATTTTGAAAAAAAAAATCTAAAAAAATGTTTAAAGAACATTTTAAAGCATTATTTACTTTCAATACTTTATCAATAGATTAATTAAACATTTTACTTCAATATTTTGACTTCTAGGCAGTGATGAGGCACTAGGCCTTCTTGGTTATTAAAGCAACAATTACTTTCTTAGACAAAACCTCATAAAGAAATTAGTTGTTTAATTTTCTTGCTGGAAGCGCTAAGTCTAATTCACAGTTTAGGTTACTGATGTTTAAATTTCCATTTTAGTTTGTCAAAATTTTTCAAATTTAAAGCAGGGAATTTTGAACATGCAGAAAATTATTTTTTGTTCCTTTAACATGTCATTTTCTCTTATTAGTTTGTCAAGATTCTTTAATCGATAATATGTTGCCGGAGTTTCTTTAAACTCACTATTCTTTGTTTTATTTTTAATTTCTAATTTGTAAAAATATTTCGATAATATAATTTTTAACTCGCAAAAATCTTTCGACAGTATTTTAACCGAATTAAGCAATTGGTCAGGAGGCGGAGACCGTACCTGACTTACCTTGTCGACTTTTGATGCTCCCACTGTTGAGCTGCTTTCTTCCGAAGACTCTCCCCCTTCATTGATGCTCATCTGGGATGAGTTTTCTATGTCCTCAGGATGGAATTTGGTTGTTAGGGTTGTTCCAACAATTTCCTCGATCTCGGGCTCTTTTGACAGTGATTTGGGGTCCATTGTTGAGTTGGATTCGACTTCAATTGATTTTTCATAGAGCTTCAAGAATTTTTCTCAAAGTTCTTTTACATTTTTATATTTTCTGACTCTATCGAGATCTTTGGCAGGTAATACGTTCAAAAGACTAGACTCAATCTTACCATTTGTCATAACATCGTTACGTTACGTTGTTCTATTCCTGAGCTATTTCTTTTCTCATTTTTCATCTTCTTCTGTCTTTGATGCAAAGTTAGTAAATAGGTATTTCATTGATTTCCATGCGGGGCTTAGTCAACTATATAATGTGTATAATGTGTATAATGTATATTTCTGTCCTGTTGTTAGGCAATCCAAGAGCAACTGTTGCTAAAAAGAGATCCATATGGAAAAGTACAGGATGCCAAGTACTTAGAGAAATTGGTGATAGTCTTAGGGATACTTTGATAAGATGTCATCTAGTCATTTTGTTAATGACTCTTATATGCTGTCTGAGGTTGCCAAAATTGAAACTAATTCAGATGTGTACAGTAGTTAATTTTGATAGTAAAAATTTTATTTAAGGTTTGATAGTACTAAATTGAGATGTGTATAATTAATTTTGTAAATCTATATTTTTGATTTCTTTTACATAGCTATATTTTTGGTTATTTTTGATTGGTTGTTTTTTTATGTTTAATTATTATCTTCTATATTGTAAATAGATAATATTTTTTCTTACAAAGATAATTTTTAATAATGGTTCTTAACTATTGAAAAAAATAATTAAAGACAACGATTTTGAATATTATGAAAAAAATTGAAGCAAATATTTTTAACTGTTGTCAAAACATTTTCTAATTAAGATAAATAACGGTTTTTAAAATATTGTGAAAAATAATTGAAGGTAATTGTTTTAAAATATTATCGAACCATCATCTAACATTGAGGTCCTTAAGAAAGACAGCGGTAATTAACTATAGTCAAAAGCATCTAAAGACAATGACTTTTAAACATTGTGAAATTTTTTGCTTCGATATTAGAAGATAATAGTTTTAAAGCATTATAGAATTGTTGTCTATCGAGCTTAAAGATAATAGTTTAAAATTGTTGTTGTTTAGCGTACTTTTAACAATAGTGCCAATTACAATAATTTTCAAATGGCAAAGACAATGGATAAAGCTTTTTTGTTGTAGTATGTTCAATAATTTTATAGTACCTGATAGTTAGGAGTGATCAGATAGAATGTCTTGTCACATTTATCTTTCACTAGACTTTAACGTGTTATATAGTTGTTGAACTTCATGTATTAGTATTTCATCTATATTGAAATAATCAATTACCATCATCACATCGTAAACCATTGATTGCATTACATTCTCATTAGATCATGATTACCCTAAGTAATTGTGTCAGATGAAGAAACAACCGAAGTTCCAATGGATTAAACAAATAAAGCTCTCTGTAACAGTACCAGTTGAAGTAATTTGGAACAAATCCTTTTTTACATAGATGCACTTTCACAGTATTCTCATCACGAAAAGATTTATTTATACATTTGAAATGATTACACAAATAACGTAACTCAACATCATTCATATATTTTGGATAACTTTTTATAAAATTCACAAATTTTTTAACTCCAGTAAAATATTCACCTTGAATAAATTTATTTTCTAATCTATTATACCTCAAGGCTTTATTTAGACACATTGTAACATAATAAGAATACAATTTGAAGCATTATTAAATTTGTACCACTAAGCATGCATATAATTTGAATTAAGCTTAAATAAATAAATCAAACCTAATACTATCAATAATATTTAATAGCATGCACTTATATTACCCAAGTAAATGACAGGGTAAGAATGCTCAATTCATACACACGGTCTTTGGTTCCTAAGGAAGGGATGCTTGGGATATAAAATAATACACAGGGTGTGCTAATGACTTTAAGGATAAGTAGGAAGCCCAATTTCAAACATCACAAGTAGCAAACATCACAATTAGCAGAGTAAGGATGCTTAGAATGTTTGATTAGGATTTATTGTATCCCTAACTTAATCTAATTATCAAACATCATAATTAGCATAGTAAGAATAATGGAAAACTAGAATTGGGCAATCAAATTAACATACATATGAGGACTAATTCCAGCTAAATTGTTCAAAATTTTGAAAAAAAATACATGGCTCGCAAAAGCCTATTATGAACTATGTAGAAATACAACTAAGCATGGTTTAAAGTGTAGATTATTATGTACAAGTTGCCTCACATTAGAGAGAAGATTGCTCGTGCCAGAATGTTAGACTTGGACTACGGAGAGGAGATCGATGACAAGGATCCCGTAGAGCAGCAGCTATTGGCGAGGAGTAGTAGGCGGTCGCTGGAGAATAGTAGCACAGTCAAGGCTGCCGCAGAGGATTCTGTTGGAGACGAGCACGCCGGAGAGGATTCAACTCGAGATGAGCACCACATATACAAGCACTTTACTACAGGATTCAGATGGAGCCTAAGGAAGTTGGAGAGAGTTTTGAAGAGGCCAGAGAAGAGGCTAAGGTCGTCGGACACGAGGCTGAGGACGACGCTGTTGAGGACACATGGAGGGACTAGCTGGAGAACTCACGGAGGACTAGCCAGAGAGATCATGCAGGAGAGGACACATCGGAGAGGATGCGCAAGAGAGGACGCGCCGGAGAGGATGTGTAAGAGAGGACGCACCAGAGACTAGTACACCAAAGATGTCGTGGATGGTCATTGGGTAAGATCGCGGCATACTAAGGAGAGGGAGAGGGGGGCGATCATGTGAAAAGAAGGACCGGGCAAGAAACCCTAATTTTGCTTGGAATTAGCGATGAAATATAATTCTGTCACTATTGTAGGTGCAGCGGAGACCGGCAAGAGGGGGGTGAATTGCTGAAAACAAAAAATAAAAACTACCCTCCTCGAATTTCAACTCAGAATTTAAATTAGCAATAAAATAACAGCAACTAAATTAAGGAAACAGAAAAAGAAATAGGAACAGAAAAGACTCAGGGATTTAACTTGGTTACAACCAAGGAAGTTGTTAATCTAGGACAGTAGAAAAGAGCGCAGTAAGAAAAATCTCCTTCTCTAAAGGCGGAGAAGCCTTTTACACTTTTGAAGCTCACTAGTTGCTTAGAAATTGCTTACAGATTGATTGCTTGAGTTGTTGTTGAATTCCTAGCTCCAGGGGCCTTTTTATAGCTCCTGGAAAGTCTATCCCGAGGGTCCAAGGAGCCTCCAACAAGGTTCAAGGCGCCTCCAGCTCGGTCAGCGGATAAAACTTTATCCGCAACGCAAACGGTCAAAAGTGACCTGTTGAAGGCACCTTCAACAGGGTTGAAGGCGCCTTCATGATGGAGGCGCCTCCAAGCCTGCTGGAGGCGCCTCCAAGCTGGCAGCACAGTTTCCAGCTTGGTTTTTCCAGCTTCCGACGCTCCATTCTTTTGGGTGATTGCGGCCAACAGGAATAGGGCTCACCCGAACCCAATTCCCAGCCTTCTCCTCGAGCAGCCTTCCGTCCCGGCTTAACGTCCCTCGAACGCCGCGCACGCTCTTCACGCCCACCGGAGTACTCTTCCGCAGCTCTCTCGTCCTTCGGACGCACCGAGCCCGTCGGCTCCCTTCCCGTGCCGTCCTTCTCGCTAGCTGCGTCTTCCGCTCGACTTCCTGTGTTCCTAAGCTCCTGCACACTCAGACACAGGGATCAAACACAGTAGGACCTAACCAACTTGGTTGATCACATCAAAACTACCACAGGGTCCAATAATCTCCCCCTTTTTGATGTGCATCAACCCAAGTTCAAGTTAGGGTTAAAATAGACATAAAAAGTAATTTTAAAGAAAAATTACTAAACTAACAAGTTAAACATAATTTTTGCAATTAGTAAAATTGCAACACTTTTTTTTAAAATAAAGGACATTTTAAATTTGTCTAACTTCCCCTAAACATTTATAAAAATAATAAAAGAAATTTTAAATTTTTCTAACTCCCCCTAAATTTGTACTTTTCTCTCCCCCTTTGATCACAGCAAAAATGGGGTCTTAAGTAAAATATTTTCAAGTAAGATTGAATTTTTGAAAAAAAATTTCAAAGTGAAAAAAAAATCTCTAAGAAAGAAAAATGATCGTTTTAGAATTTTACAGAACAAATCCTAAGTTTTAAATAAAATTTTCTAAGGCAAAAAAATCATAAGTAAACTTTTTGAATGTTCCCAAAAAAAATTTCTAAGTCAAGTGAATGAACTTTTAGAATTTTCTAGAAGAAAATTTCTAACCCAAAAAAAAAAATTAAGTTAAAATTTTTTTAAAAAAAATTTCTAAGGAATTTTTGTTTATTTTAACAAATATTTGATAAACTTTCAAAGCATTATTTAATTCTTGTTTAATGCTTTTTCAGAAAGTTAATTAAACATTTTCTTTCAATATTTTAGCTTCCAGGTCGTGGCGAGGCACTAGGCCTTCTTGGTTATTGGAGCAACAACCACTTCCTTAGACAAAGCTTCCATAAAGAATTTCAATGTTTAATTTTCTCACTGCAAGCTTTTAATTTTTGAACAATTAATTAAGTACAGATTTTGGAACCCAATAGAGGTTCCTTCCTACAGGATTATTCAAAAATCTAGGGGGTACATAGTTTCTTGGTATTTTCCTAAGTTGACCTTGATGCTTCCTTATATACCAATTTAATTTACAATAAATTCTAATTTTTTACTTTGGAAATTTCTTTAAGCATGAATCATTTTTCAATTTTTCAATTTCTAATTTTAAATTTTCATTTTCTTTTTCTAATTTATCTAATTATCTAGAAAGAGCTTTAATAAATCTAAAAGATTGATTCGGGGTTAGATTGCGTACCTTACTTACCTGATCTGGTAACGCTCCCCCTTCATCGCTGCTTTCTTCTGACGTTCCTCCCCCTTCATCGATGCTCATTTCTGAGCTGGACGTTTCTAGCTGATGGCTAGCCATCAGTGCTAGTCCCGAGAATTCTTCGACTTCCAATTCGGAGGATGACGAATCATCCCACGTGGCCTTTAGATTCTTGTGCTTGGAAGGTTCTGGCTTCATGTATTTTTACTTTTCTTTTTCTTTCTCCTTTCTCTTTAGCTTTGGGTAGTCATCTTTGATGTGCCCCTCTTCGTTGCAGTTGTAGCAACGAACCGTTCTCTTCTTTCGATGATGCCTTTGCGATTTAAATTTGTTAGTACTGAAAAACTTATTGAAGCGTCTTACCAGTAGTGCCACTTTGGATTCGTCGACTGAAGCTTCGGAGTCAAAACTGTTCATCTTTGCCTTTAAGGCAATGTTCTGACTTGTCTTCTCTGCTCTGTTGGGTTCTGAAACTCGAGATTCGTGAAGTTCAAAAGTGAAAAATAATTGTTCTAAAGTACTTTACTTCGAGATCCTTAGAGATGTAATACGTATCTACTAAGGAGGCCCACTCTGGAGTTCTCAGGAAGGCATTGAGCGTGTATCGGATAGAATCCCGGTTGGTTACCTCTTCTCCAAGGTTCGTTAGTTGCGTTATCAGCTCATTGATTCTCGCTTGGAGTTGCGCTACCTTCTCACCTTGGTTCATCCGGAGGTTCGTTAATTGGTTCTGAAGGATATCGCGCTTCGCTAGCTTCGCTTTGGAAGTACCTTCGTGAAGCTCCAGGAATTTTTCCCAAAGATCTTTCGCGGAGTCGTAGCTTCCGATCTGATTTACCTCCTGCGGCGGTAGAACGCTGAGTAGGTGGAACTCAGCCTTTCCGTTGGCGACAAAATCTGCTTACTCCTTTTTCGTCCAGGTATTTTCCTCCTTATCTTTCGGAACTGCATAGCCATATTTCATTATTAACAGAATGTCAAATTTGATTTTAAAAAATACCTCCATTTTGCGCTTCCATGTGGCGAAGTCTCCGTCGAACTTCGGGGGATGGATGTTCGCTCCGGCCATCGTCTTGATCGTAGTGTTTCAGTTGGCGGTTAGTCCTTCTGAGGCGGTCAAGCTCTGATACCAATTATAGGTGCAGCGGAGACCGGCAAGAGGGGGGTGAATTGCTGAAAACAAAAAATAAAAACTACCCTCCTCGGATTTCAACTCAGAATTTAAATTAGCAATAAAATAACAACAACTAAATTAAGGAAACAAAAAAAGAAATAGGAACAGAAAAGACTCAGGGATTTAACCTGGTTACAACTAAGGAGGTTGTTAATCCAGGACAGTAGAAAAGAGCATAGTAAGAAAAATCTCGTTCTCTGAAGGCGGAGAAGCCTTTTACACTTTTGAAGCTCACTAGTTGCTTAAAAATTGCTTACAGATTGATTGCTTGAGTTGTTGTTGAATTCCTAGCTCCAGGGGCCTTTTTATAGCTCCTGGGAAGTCTATCCCGAGGGTCCAAGGCGCCTCCAACAAGGTTCAAGGCGCCTCCAGCTCGGTCAGCGGATAAAACTTTATCCGCAACGCAAACGGTCAAAAGCAACCTGTTGAAGGCGCCTTCAACAGGGTTGAAGGCGCCTTCATGATGGAGGCACCTCCAAGCCTGCTGGAGGTTCCTCCAAGCTGGCAGCACAGTTTCCATATTGGTTTTTCTAGCTTCCGACGCTCCGTTCTTTTGGGTGATTGCGGTCAACTGGAATAGGGCTCACCCGAACCCAATTCCCGGCCTTCTCCTCGAGCAGCCTTCCGTCCCGGCTTAACATCCCTCGAACGCCGTGCACACTCTTCACGCCCACCGGAGTACTCTTCCGCAGCTCTCTCGTCCTTCGGATGCACTGAGCCCGTCGGCTCCCTTCCCGTTCCGTCCTTCTCGCTAGCTGCGTCTTCCGCTCGACTTCCTGTGTTCCTAAGCTCCTGCACACTCAGACACAGGGATCAAACACAACAGAACCTAACCAACTTGGTTGATCACATCAAAACTACCACGGGGTCCAACAACTATTTTCGTTGCTAAATAGCAACGGAAATATAATTCATTTGCTAAAAACATGGGAAAATAAAAAATTATTAATTATGTTGTATAACTTAGCGATGAAATATTATTTTCATCATTAATTAGAGATGGAATAATAACGAAATATAATTTTATCGCTAAAACAAGGAAAAAAGTTTAAAAAAATTGTTAATTACATTTCATAACTTAGTGATGGAATAATATTCCATCAATAATTAGCGACATAATAATATTTTAGTCGTTAATTAGCGACAGAAATATTATTCAATCATTAATTAGCGACTGCTATTCACTCCCGTTAATAATTAACGACAAAAATAATATTATGTCACTAAATTAGTCACAAATTAGGGGGTGTTGTAGTGATTGGAGTTTATTGTTGTCTAGTAGTCAATTGACCTGAACCTATTAGGACTTCATTGTTGCTGAGTATCCAGTTAAGCTTGACCTCCCAAGACATCTTTACTCATGCCAAGTGTCCTGTCTAGAGTTATCAAATTGGATTGGGCCAGTCGGGTTGGCCTGCCCTGCCAAACAATTAAAGTAGGTTGGGTTAAAATTTTATCAACTCATTTAAAGGCGAGTCGAGGCGGACCAACCTGCTTGGGCTCATGACCCATGCAAGTAGGCCCGCGATAGGCTTGGATTGGCCTATGGGTTGAGAAAATGCTGAAGTAGTTGCTCATACAACTTGAACAATCATTAAGGTCCCTTGGTTCTTGTCTCATGTTTATTAGAGCTAAGAGTACACTTCCTACTTTTTTTTGCAGTGCATTGATAGGTTGGTTTATAATTATCGTGTAAATACTCTGTGGTGGTTTTGATGTGATCAATCAAGTAAAGTTAGGTCTTGTTGTCTTTTGATATATACCTTGTGTCTAAGTGTGTAAGAACTTAGGAGCATAAGAAGTGGAACAAAAGACGCAGCTAGTGAGAAGGACAACACGAGAGAGAGTCGATGGACTCGGTGCATTTGAGGGACGAGGTGCTACGAAAGAGTATGCTGGTGATAAGAAGGAAGCGTGTGGCGTTTCCAAGGGACGAGAAGTCAGAGTGGAAGGTTGCTCGAGAAGGCTAGAAAATGGGTTCGGGTGAGCCCTATTCCGGATGGCTGAAATCACCCAAGTGAGTGGAGCTAGAATGAGAAAAACTGGATAGTCAACAAGTTGTTGACTGTCCAACCCGGTCCTGGTACCCAGACCAGAAAACTCTATCTGCGAGCATATTATGATCCTTTGTGATGTGGATAAAGTTTTATTCATTCCCAGGTGTCCGGATCAAGTCTATAAATACATCACTAATTTCAGTAGTTAAAAAACAACACTTGTAAATGAGTTCTCTTTCTGTTCTACTATTGTATGAGTTGTCAACGCTGTAAAGAGGCTACTCCACCCAAAGAAGATTTTAGTGAGCTTCATTTGTCTAGGATTAACAATCCTTTGATTGCAAACCTAGTAAATTCTCTTGCGTCTGTCTTTAATTTATGCATTTACTTTTTGTTATTAAAATAAGTGTTTGCCTAACTTAGTTTGAAAAGTTGAGGAGAAAGGTTTCTTTTTCATTTCAGGGCAATTCACTCCCCTCTTGCCGGCCTCCAAGGGACCAACAATTGGTATCAGAGCGAGGACACTTCAGAAAGACTAACCATCGACCGAAGCAAAGAAGTCAATGGCTGGACGAAGCCTCAACCTGCCTAAGTTAGAGGGGGAGTTCGCACACTGGAAACGTCAAATGGAGGTATTTTTACGAACTGATTTTTAAATTCTTTTAGTAATAAAATATGGCTTTGTAGTTCCTAAAGATCAACAAGGAGAGGAGAAAGAAAAAATACCTTTGGACGAAGAAGGAGCAAAGCGACTTCGTAGCTAGCAGTAGAGCGGAATATCACTTATTAAGTGTATTACTGCCTCAAGAAGTAAATCACATCGAAAGCTACACATCGGCAAAAGATCTATGGGAGAAAGTCTTGGAACTCCATGAAGGCACATCTAAAGAAAAACTTTCACGATGAGACATTCTTCGGAATAAGCTAATGAACATCCATCTGGAAAAAGGTGATAAAATAGCCCAACTATACGTGAAGATCAAGGAGCTGATCACCGGATTGGTTAACCTCGGTAAAACGGTAACCAACTGGGACTCGGTACACTACGCCCTCAACGCTTTTCCCAGAACTCCAGAATGGATTTCGATCATAGACTTCTACTACATCTCAAAGGACCTCAAGGTAAGTCCCTTAGAGGAACTTTTTTCAACTTTGGAATTACATGAAACTTGATGTGTAGATACAACAAAAGAGTCAAGCCAAAATCTGGCACTAAAAGCCACCAAGAAGGACAAACCCGAGTCAAACTCAGATCTGGAAGGAGACCAAGAAGCTTACATAGTAAGGAAATTTAGAAAAATTTTCAATCTAACAAATTTAAAGAAATGCATAACAGAAAAAATATAAGAAATAGAGGAAAGGTTTGATGCTACCAATGTCAAAAAGAATGACATATAAAGGAGGACTGCCCAGAACTCAAAAAGGAAAAAGACAAGGGACCCAAGCAAAACAAGCACAAGAATCTCAAGGTCACTTCAGATAAAAGCTCATCATCTAAGTTAGAAATAAAAGCATATGTCGAACTAGCACTGATGGCTAGCCACGAAGAACAAAGCACCTCGGAAGCCAGCATCGATGAAGGGGGAGCGACTTCAGATGAATGCAGCAAAGCAGTGGGAGAATTAAGCTTCAGATCTGACATGGTAAGTGAGGTATGCCTCTTACATCCTGATCAAATATATTTTAGTATTAAATCTATGACAAAATCAATATGTAAATTAAAAAGTAAAAATGAAAATTTTAAAAGGGGAAATTTAGAAATAAAAAGAATCTTAGCAAAATCTTATTTAATAGAAAATCTTGACAAATTGAAAATGCTAATTTAAAGAAACAAATAGAAAATTTTAAAAAATTCTGCATGCTCAAATTTTAGATATTATCAAGGATTAAATTGGTATTATAGATTTAATAATGGTCAAATTAGAAAAGTAATAAAAACATACATCCCTAGAAAATACTTGATTAATCCAGCAGGAAGGAAGCTATATTTGGTTCCAAAATCATGCTTAGTTTAAATTGTGCATATTTTTAATTTTAATTATATTTAATATTTAAATTTTAATTCCCCAATATGTTAAAATAAATTTCCTTGTATAATTTATTTTTTAAATTAATTAGATATTATTTTAAAAAAAAAAAAAAAAAAAGAGGATTTCATTTCCTATCTGTAAAAAAATTTTGAAAATTTTTTGGCCGTTGTATTATTTTTTATAAATTTTTTTTATCAAATATTATATTTTTCAATTTAAAATATTTTGCTAAGTTATTTTTACAAAATTTATTTTTAGTAAAAACTTATCATATTCTCTATCCAACAAAATATTTTCAAAAAATTTTTGACTAATATTTAATTTTCTATGACTTATTTATCCAAATACTATTTTTTAATATTAAAAATTCTCAAGCATTCAATTTTTGAAAATTTATATTTTTTTTGTAAAAAATACATATCCTATTACCATCTTAGAAAATTTCTCAAGATTTTTTTAATATCAAAACTAATTTTAAGCATTTTTTTTTAAAATACACCTATCTGTAGCAAATAATTTATCACTATTTAAATCAATTTTATTTTTTCATAAAAATTTTATCACTACTTTGGACCTGTTCTCTTAACCATTACAAATTTTTTTAAAATTTTTAAACAAATAAAATAATTTGTAAAATAATTTTTTAATAAGATTTTTAAAATCACGATAATCAGATTTTTAAAAATAAATTCCAAAATTTTTTCCTAAGTGTTAGCCACTGTTTGTATATTTCTTAGAATTTAATTTAGCAAAATCTCTATTTTTAATATGATCAAAGAGGGAGAGTTTGAAGTTAAGTTTAAGGGGAGGTATATTTTTTTTTTCAAATATTGCATATTTATTGTATTAAACTTACATATTCATTTAATTTAATATATTACTTTACCCTAACTTGACTTGGGTTGATACACATCAAAAGGGGAGAGATTGTAATTATCCCGTAGTGGTTTTCATGTGATCAATTAAGTCAAGTTATGTCCTGTTGTCTTTTGACACCTTGTGTCTAAGTGTGTAGGAACTTAAGAGTGCAAGAAGTCGAGCAAAAAATGCAGCTAACGAGAAGGATGGCACAGGAGAGAGTCGACGAGCTCGGTGCGTCCGAGGGATGCGGTGCTACGGAAGACTACACTGGTCGACAAGAAGGAAGCGCGTGGCATTTCTGAGGGACGAGAAACCGGAGTAGAAGGTTACTCGAGTAGGCCGAAAAATGAGTTCAGGTGAGTCCTATTCCGGATGGCCGAAATCACCCAAGCGAGCGGAGCTAGAACAGGAGAAATTGGACAGTCAATAGGCTGTTGACTATCCAGCCTGGTCAGGGCGCCTGGACCCCTGAGGCAGCCAGGGCACCCCGGGCTCATTCCCTGGTCGAGGGTTGGTTCAGCTCGATCTGGGAGCCCGGACCTAGTCCAGGCGCTCGAACCAAAAAACTCTATCTGAGAGCGTATCGTGATCTGTTGCGACGTGGATAAAGTTTTATCCACACCCAGACGCCTGGAACCCTTCCAGGCGCCCGGATCAGGTCTATAAATACCACACCAATATCAGTAGTTAAAATACAATACTTGTAAACAAGTTCTCATTTTGTTCTACTACTGTGTGAGCTGTCAACGATGTAAAGAGGTTACTCCGCCCAAAGGAGATTTTAGTGAGCTTCATTTGTCTAGGATTAGCAATCCTCTAATTGTAAACCTAGTAAATTCTCTTACCTTTGTCGTTAGTTTATGCGTTTACTTTTTGTTATTAAAATAAGTGTTTGCTTAATTTAGTTTGAAAAGTCGAGGAGAAATGTTTGTTTTTCATTTCAGGGCAATTCACCCTCTCTTGCCGGCCTCTAAGGGACCAACATAGTAAACTTTCTTAACTTGAGTTTTCATAAGTAATAGGTGTTAAATTCATTTTACTTCATGATCATTTTCTCTTAATTGGATGAGTAACCTGCGAACCAACCTAAGCTGCCCCAGACTTTTTTATTTTATTTGATTGTTTAGTGGACCCGTGAGTTGACCTGCCTAATCCATAACTCGTCTTGAGTTGAGTTGGGTTAGATTGGGCATTTTCCAACCCGCCAAGATGATGGGTTGGCCCGCTCCATCCCACCAAATGACCGACCTACCATGGGTCGGCCCGCCTCGCCATGGGTCGGCTCGTCTGACAATTCTAGTCCTATATGTAGGTGCAGCGGAGGACGTCAAGAGGGGGGTGAATTGCCTGAAAATAAAAGAACTATACCCTCCTCGTGCTTTCAACTCAAAATAATAAGCAACAGCAAAATAAACAAAGAAACAGACTCAGCAATTTACTTGGTTACAACCAAGATGGTTGTTAATCCAAGTCAGAAGAAAAGCGCTCTGAAAAAATCTCCTTCTCTGAAGGCGGAGAAGCCTTTTACACAATGGAAAGCTCAGACAAGTTGCTAGGAATGACTACTGAGTTGAAAGAACAATTGATGAATAATTTCTAGTTCCAGAGGCCTTTATATAGCCTCTAGAAATTCTATCTCGGAGGTCCAAGGCGCCTCCAACAGAGGTCCAAGGCGCCTCCAAGGGAGTGTGCGGATAGAACTCTATCCGCAGCACAAACAGTCATTTTGACCAGATGAAGGCGCCTTCAACAAGGACTGAAGGCGCCTTCAAGCTGGAGGCGCCTCCAATGCCTGATGGAGGCGCCTCCAAGCTGATATCTTTTCCAACTTGCTTCTTTGCTTCGACTTCCGAAGTTTCATTCTTTTGGGTGATTCCGGCCAACCGAAATAGGACTCACCTGAACCCAATTTCCGACCTTCTCCTCGAGCAGTCTTCCTTCCCAGCTTTACATCCCTAGAACGTCATGCACATTCTTCTCGCCCATCAATGTACTCTTCCGCAGCTCTCTCGTCCTTCGGACGCACCGAGCCCGTCGGCTCCCTTCCCGTGTCGTCCTTCTCACTAGCTGCGTCTTCTACTTGACTTCCTGCACTCCTAAGCTCCTGCACACTCAGACACAGAGATCAAACACAAAGCAGGACCTAACCAACTTGGTTGATCACATCAAAACAACCACGGGGTCCAACAATCTCCCCCTTTTTAATGTGTATCAATCCAAGTTCAAGTTAGGGTAAAAGTAAACAAACAGTAATTTTAAAAAAAAATTACTAAACTAACATGTTAAGCATAAATTTGTAATAAATAAAATTACAACTATTTAATTAAGAGTTTAAACAGAATTTTTCAAAAAAAAAATTAAACTCAGAGAAAACAAATAAAAAAATTTTAAAATTCTCTCCCCCTAAACTTGTACTTTTCTCTCCCCCTTTGATCACAGTAAAAACGGGATAAGAATATGATATTTAAATAATATTTCACAAATTTGTAAGTTAGAAAAATTTCTGAGCAAGATGAATTTTTACAAAAATTTTTAAGTAAAAATAAATTTTTAGAGTTTTCCAGAAAAAAAATTTCTAAGTAAACTGAATTTTTAGAATTTTTCAAAATAATTTCTAAGTAAAAATGAATTTTTAGAATTTTCCAAAAATGTTTGAAAAACTTTCAAAGCATTATTTAATTATAGTTTAATGCTTTTTCATAAAGTTAATTAAACATTTTATTTCAACATTTCAGCTTCCAGGTCGTGGCGAGGCACTATGCCTTCTTGGTTATTGGAGCAACAACCACTTCCTTAGACAAAGCTTCATAAATAAATTTTAACATTTAATTTTTCTTCTGAAAGCCTTAATTAAAAAAAATTAATTTAGCACAGATTTTGGAACCCAATAGAGGTTCCTTCCTTCTGGATTAATCAGAAACTTAGGGGGTATATGATTTTTTGGGAACTTTCCTAAGTTGACCTTGGTGATGTTTAACATACCAGTTTAATTTTCCATAAATTTTAAGTTTTGATTTCTGAAAAATATTTATTTTTAAACATGCATCAGATTTTAATTTTTCAATTTTTCAATTTCTAATTTTAAGTTATCATTTTCTGATTTCAATTTATCTAAAATTCTATTTAAGTCAGCATTCTCTTTTTCTAATTTGAATAAATCTTTAGAAAGAGACTTAATAAATTGAAAGGACTGAGTCGGGGTTAGATTACGTACCTTACTTACCTGACTTGGTGATGCTCCCCCTTCACTGCAGCTTTCTTCCTCTGATGTTCCTCCCCCTACATCTATGCTCATCTCTGAGCTTGGCTCTTCTTCCAGCTAATGGTTAGCCATTAGCACTAACCCCGAGAAGGCTTCGACGTCTGATTCAGAAGAAGACGAATCTTACCAAGTGGCCTTCAGGTTCTTCTGTTTGGAGGAAGATTGTCGCTTTTCCTTTACTCTTCCCTTTTTCTTCAATTTTGGGTAGTCATCTTTGATGTACCCTTCTTGGTTGCAGTTGTAGCAGCGAATCGTTCTTCTCTTTCGCTCATGCCTCTTTGTCAGCGATCTAAATTTATTAGAATTAAAAAACTTATTGAAACGCTTTACCAGTAGTGCCGCTTCTGATTGGTCGATCGAGGCTTCGGAGTCAGAATCGTTTGTTCTTGCCTTTAAGGCAATGTTTTGACTTGTTTTCTCCACTTCATTGGGCTCTGCAATTCGAGATTCGTGAAGTTCAAAAGTTGAAAATAAATTTTCTAAAGTACTTACCTTGAAGTCATTAGAGATGTAGTATGCATCTACTAAGGACGTCCATTCTGGAGTTCTGGGTAAGGCATTGAGCGCGTACCGGATCGAGTCCCGGTTCGTTATTTCTTCTCCAAGGTTGCTTAGTTGAGTTATTAGCTCCTTAATCCTTGCTTGGAGTTGCGCTACCTTCTCGCCTTGGTTCATCTGGATGTTCGTAAGTTGAATCTGGAGGATATCATGTCTTGCAAGCTTCACTTCGGATGTACCTTCATGAAGCTCCAGAAATTTTTCCCAGAGGTTTTTCGTGGAGTCATAGCTTCCGATCCGACTTACCTCTTGTGGTGGCAGCACGCTAAGAAGGTGGAACTCTGGCTTTCCGTTGGCAAAAAAATCGGCTTGCTCCTTCTTGCTCCACTGATGCTCTTCTTTGTCTTTCAGAACTTCAAAACCATATTTCATAGTTAGTAAAATATCAAAGTCGGTTTTAAAAAATACCTCCATCCGGCGTTTCCACGTCGCGAAGTCTCCGTCGAACTTCAGGGGATGAATGCTTGTTCCGGCCATCTTCTTGATCTTCGTTCTTCAGTCGGCGGTTAGTCCTTCTGAGGCGGTCTGGCTCTGATACCAATTGTAGGTGCAGCGGAGGCTAGTAAGAGGGGGTGAATTGTCTGAAAACAAAAGAACTATACCCTCCTCGTGCTTTCAACTCAAAATAATAAGCAACAGTAAAATAAACAAAGAAACAGACTCAGAAATTTACTTGGTTACAACCAAAATGGTTGTTAATCCAAGGCAGAAAAAAAGCGCTCTGAAAAAATCTCCTTCTCTGAAGGCGGAAAAACCTTTTACACAATGGAAAGCTCAGACAAGTTGCTAGGAATGACTACTGAGTTGAAAGAACAATTGATGAATAATTCCTAGTTCCAGGGGCCTTTATATAGCCTCGAGAAATTCTATCTCGGAGGTCCAAGGCGCCTCCAACAGAGGTCCAAGGCGCCTCCAAGGGAGTGTGCGGATAGAACTCTATCCGTAGCACAAACGGTCATTTTGACCAAATGAAGGCCCTTCAACAAGGACTGAAGGCGCCTTCAAGCTGGAGGTGCCTCCAATGCCTAATGGAGGCGCCTCCAAGCTGGCAGCTTTTCCAGCTTGCTTCTTTGCTTTGACTTCTGAAGTTCCGTTCTTTTGGGTGATTCCGACCAACCGAAATAGGGCTCACCCGAACCCAATTTCTGGCCTTCTCCTCGAGCAGTCTTTCATCCCGGCTTTACGTCCCTCGAATGCCACTCACGTTCTTCTCGCCCACCGGTGTACTCTTCCGCAGCTCTCTCGTCCTTTGGACGCACCGAGCCCGTCGGCTCCCTTCCCGTGTCGTCCTTCTCGCTAGCTGCGTCTTCCGCTCGACTTACTGCGCTCCTAAGCTCCTGCACACTCAGATACAGGGATCAAAGACAAAGCAGGACCTAACCAATTTGGTTGATCACATCAAAACAACCACGGGGTCCAACACTATCCTCCATGACACTTGAATTTTCCTCTCCCCGTTTCTAATTACCAAGTGTCTGGTCCTACATGACCCACTTGGACTTTTCTCTTGCCAACTCTCCATTGGACTTCCAATCACTAAGTGTCTGGTCAACCTTTACCCACTTAGACTTTACTTCTCAAACCAATTTCCCGTTGGACTTCCAACATCACCAAATATCGAGTCAATCTTGACCTACTCGACTTTTTTTTACCATCAAGTATCCAGACAATTTTGACCTACTTGATATCTTCTTACCATCAAGTATATGGCCAACCTTGACGTACTTGACATCTAACTAACATATTAGTCAAATATCGAAATCCAACTCAACTTAAACTGAGCTAACGAATTTGGTGAACTTGGTCAACTTTGATCTGAGGTTGATTGTACCAACACTAATATTAAGTGAGGTGAGATGAGGAAGATGTTGACCTACTAAATGAAATTTATTGATTTTTCATTAGTAAATTTCTTTGCTCGACCACCTTTTCAATGAATTTGTGTGAGATTAATTTGAGTACTCCCAAATGGATTCAGTGAAAAGAATAAGAGATTAATTATTTAAGATTTGAACTCCAAAATGAGAATAAAATATTTTTTAAAGTTCATATATATATATATATATATATATAGTAGAAAGCTGGGATGTGGCAACTTCACTGACCAGATGTGGAATATGCTCCTCTCTGTGAAACAAATGACGTCAGTGCCGAGCCAGGGAGGAGGTCCCCAATGTTGGCCCTCCGACACTCAAGTTAGTCACCGAAATGCGGAGAAGAAGTGGAACAATAGTAAAATTATGCTTCCAAAGTAAATTACGCGTCCCTCCGTCGGAGATGGACCCCTTTTATATAGAGCCCTAGTGGGCAACGTGCACACTCCTCGAGGTGTGGGCACATTCTCCAATATGTTTGTACCACGTTCTCCAACACACTTGTGCCCACGTTCTCCAACATATTTGGGGCCACGCCCTCCATTATGTCCTATAAAAGGATATTGCGAGGACCACCGTCTTGTTGCTTGGCCGAGCGGACCAGCCGCTCGGCCAGGACTCTGCTTTTTCCACGGTCATGTCCCGTTGCTTGGCCAAGCGAACAGCCATTCGGCCAGGAGTCCTCCACTCTGTCAACTTCAGTGGCTCTTCCATGCGGTCTGTAGTAACCTGCCTTCCTCCATTTCGACAAACTATTCGGTCTCCCTCAACATCTTGATAATATGACTTGAGCGCCTACCCATGATATTCTCCCGAGTCAGAAGGATTGTCCTCTCGGACATGTCTCCCGCCGATCGAGCCCTACTTATCATTTATCTTTCGTTCTGCCCTTTGACACTTGGGCCTTGATCATCTTGAATTTGACCTTCCCCCTGACGGTTGACCCTATGTCAGGTGGGCCTCCCCCTATCGCCGCATCATAAGTCTCCCCTTCAAGTCTAGTCGAAGGAGACTGCGAGTTCAACTGACTGGACCAGATGTATCTACGTCAACTCTAAGACATGATCGGCCCAAATGCACAAGGTATTGATCGGCGTACATGTCCACGCCGTTTGGCCTTATTTCGCTGGACTGGGTCTATTACTGTCGCTTGGCCTCAGCCTTCGAAGCAAAACACACCTCGGCCGCTTGGCTATGTGATAATTACTTATCCATGTGGGGTCGGGACGAAAAAAGACTATACTTGGCAGTCATTTTCTCCTCCTTATTCCTCGCACCCCTCGGCTGAGCTCCCTGACGCCATCTAAATTTCTTGAGGACTGTGCAAATCTCTACTTATTATATATGAGCACGCGGTCATACCTTGTAATTAGTCCTCATTAATGTCGTCCGGTGACTAAGCGCCATGTGTCCCCTTTCTGTTGCTGCACGTTTGACGTGGCAGGCGGATATCCGTTGATGATGTGACAGGTGACTTTTCGAATTAAATGTTTGGATCTGCTTTTAGGTTTTTGGAACTCTGGATCGGATGGCGGAAGTCGATCGGCAACGAGGTTTATAAAACTTAGGTGCATCGCTGTCATCCTCACTTCGCGTCTTTGTCTTCCTCCCTTCGCATCTTTGTCTTCAAGCTTCCCAGTGACGCTTCGCTTCCTTTCATTCTCTATCGATCCTTCCCGTAAGCCTTTTGAATTTTTTCATTGTTCTTCGTCGACTTCTTTATCTTCAATGGCCAGCTTCTCAAAACCTCTCGGTTTTATCCCCGGGCTCTGGTACACATCCATTGAGTCCAGGCTCGACGGAGGCGAGGCTGAGAGCCTAAGAGCCACTTACAAAATTCTCTCTGATTATCAAATCGCTCTCCCATCTAATTTTGACCGTCCCAACGAACCGCCTCCCGATTTTATATGCTTCTTTAGGGATCAATTCACCGCTAGTCTACGGTTTCCTGTCCACCCCTTCTTTTCCAAGGTCTGTAAATATTTTCATATTTCTCTCCACCAATTAGTCTCGAACTTCTTTAGGCTGCTGTGCGGGGTCATTGTCCTTTTTTGCCTGCACAACAATCCTTTGACCCCTCGGCTCTTCCAATACTTCTATCATCTTAAATTGTCCGAGCCAGGGACCTTCCTATTCCAAGCCCGAGTGGGCTTGATTTTCTTTGATAAGATGTCATCCTCCAATAAGCATTGGAAGGACTACTATGTTTTTGTTCGCCTTCCTGAGCGATTAGAATTCCCGACCGACTGGCAGCTTGAAGTGGCAAACCCCCCAATGCTCAAAAAGTACAAGAGCTGACCGAACTACCTTCGTGCAACTTCACACTTGGCCAGTTAGAAGTATCACATCCACAAGTTACTACATGAGGGAGTTCTCTACGTGTTCGGCTTGACCCCGATCCGCACGAAGTTGTTGGATCCCGTGATTATTTTGATGTGATCAACCAAGTTAGGTTAGGTCCTATTTGTTATTTGATTCTTGTATCTAAGTGTGCAGGAACATAGGAGCGCAGGAAGTCGAGCGGAAGACGCAGCTAGTGAGAAGGACAGCACGGGAAGGGAGCCGACGGGCTCGCTGCGTCCGAAGGATGAGAGAGCTGCGGAAGAGAACACCGATGGACGAGAAGAACGTGCGCGACGTTCGAGGGATGAGAAGCTGGGTTGGAAGCTTGCTCAAGGAGAAGGCCAAAAATTGGGTTCGGGTGAGCCCTATTTCGGTTGGCCACAATCACCCATGCAATCGGAGCCTCGGAAGAAGAAAATAAGTCAAAAGGAGCTGAAAAGCTAGCTGGAGGCGCCTTCATTGGTTTGAAGGCGCCCTCAACCAGTCTAGGGCGCCTTCGACCTGGCCAAAGTAGTCGTTTGCAATTGGATAAAGTTTTATCCGGTCAAATCTCTTGGAGGCGCCCTCAACCCCTTTGGAGGCGCCCTCAAGACTTGAGATAGAGTTTCTAGGAGCTATATAAAGACCCTTGGAGCTAGGAAATATTCAATCACCTCTGTATTAAGTTCCTAGCAACTTCTGAGTGTTCTTAGTGTATAAAAAAGGCTTCTTCACCTACAGTGAAGGAGACATTCTAGTAGAGTTGTTCGACTGCCTTGGATTAACAATCCCCTGGGTTGTAACCAAGTTAAATTTCCTGTCTCCCTTTTATTACTGCTATTTTACATTTTATTGTTTCTATTAATTTTTTAGTTGAAAAGTCTTGAGGAGGGTATTCTTTATTTGTAGGCAATTCACCCCTCCCCTCTTTCTGGCCCCGCTGCACCAACAAGTGGTATCGGAGCCAGACCACCTCAAAAGGACTGACCGCCGACTGAAGCACAAAGATCAACATAATGGCCGGAACAAACATTCATCCCCTAAAATTCGACGAAGACTTCGCTACATGGAGATGAAGAATGGAGATATTTTTTAAACGGATTTTGACATTCTTCTAACTATGAAATTTGGTTTTACAGCTCCAAAAGACAAAGAAGAGTATCAGTGGACCAAGAAGGAGCAAGCTGATTTCGTGGCTAACGGAAAGGCGGAATTTCACTTGCTCAACGTTCTGCTGCCCCAGGAGGTAAGTCGGATCAGAAGCTACGACTCCGCCAAAGACCTCTGGGAAAAATTCCTGGAGCTCCACGAAGGCACTTCAGAAGCGAACCTAGCAAGGCGGGACATCCTCCTGATTCAATTGATGAATCTCTGGATGAACAACGGCGAGAAGGTAGCAGAACTCCAAGTGAGAATCAAAGAGCTGATAACTCAGCTAAATAACATCGGAGAATCTGTAACAAACCGAGACTCGATCCGGTACGCCCTCAACACCTTCCCAAGATCTCCAGAATGGGCGCCCTTAGTAGATGCATACTACATCTCTAAGGACTTTGAGGTAAGTACTTTAGAAAACCTATTTTCTACCTTCGAACTTCACAAGTCTCGAATTGCAGAGCCAAGTCAAGTGAAGTCAAATCTCAATATTGCCCTACTAGCCGAAAACGACAATCCCGACTCTGAAGAGTCGATCGACGAGTCTGAAGCGACTCTATTAGTAAGAAAATTGAATAAATTTATTAAAACTAATAAATTTAGATCGCAGTCAAAAAGGCATCAACGCAGCAAAAGGACGGTTCATTGCTACAACTGCAACGAGGAAGGATACATCAAGGATGACTGCCCAAGACTGAAGAAAAGGGACAAGGAGAAACTTTCAAAGCCGACGCCCTCGAAGCACAAAAGTTTGAAGGCTACATGGGATGAATCATCATCCTCAAAATCAGAAGTCGAAGCCTTCTCGGGATTAGCACTGATGGCCAACCATGTTTTCGAAGAAACCAGCTCGGAGATGAGCATAGATGAAGGGGGAGGATCATAGAAGAAGAAAGCTGCGATAAAGGGGGAGCATCAGAGATAGAGGTAAGTCGGATACGTAATCTAACTCCCAAGCAATCCTTTCAATTCATTAAAGTACTCACTAAAGATTTCACTAAATTAGAAAAAGAAAATAATGAGTTAATATTAAATTTAGCAAAAGCATGCCCACTAGAAATGTACAATAATTTAAAATTAGAAAATGAGAAATTAAAAAATGAAATTCAAAAATTCAAAAATGATTATGTATGCTTAAATAAATTTCCAAAATCAAAACTCAAGTTAGGAAAATTAAATTGATACATTAAAAAACATCAGAGACAACTTAGGAAAGTTCCCGAAAGTTATATACCACCTAAGTTCTTGATTAATCCAATAGGGAGGAATCTTTACTGAGTTCTAAAATCTTTACTAGACTAAATTTTTTTTTTAGTTAAAGCTTTCAGCGAGAAAATTAAACGTTAAAATTTCTTTATGAGACTTTGTCTAAGGAAGTGATTGTTGCTGCAATAACCAAGAAGGTCTAGTGTCTCGCCACGACCTGGAAGCCAAAATATTGAAATAAAATATTTAATTAACTTTCTGCTAAATCATTAAAAGTAGAATTAAATAATACTTTAAAAAGTTTTTTTTTAACATTTTTTTAAATTCTTCAAAAATATTGTTATACTTAGAAAAATATTTCATGAATAAAATTTTTACTTAGATAAATTCTCAAAATTGTTAAAAAAATTGCCAAAGTTAAAAAATTTTTCTACTAAGAAAAATAGTTATGTTTGCAAAATCTTTAAAAAAAAATTTAGCGATTATTGTGAAACTGATTTATTTTAAATCTTATTTAAAAATATTTTTTTACTTAGAAATTAGTTTGAAATGATTAATTTTTAAAAAAAAAAAACTTGAGTATTTACTTAAGAAAATTGTTCGTTAAACTTGAAATTTTTTTTGATAATTATTACCCCATGTTTTTTATGTGATCAAAGGGGGAGAGATAGGACAAGTTTAGGGGGAGTTCTAGATTTTAAAGGAATTAACATTTTTTTTTGTTGCAATTTTTATTTTTGCAATATTTATACTTAAAATGTTACTTCAGTAATTTCTTTAAATTACTACTTATCTAGTTGTTTTCCCTAACTTGAACTTGGGTTGATGCACATCAAATAGGGGGAAATTGTTGGACCCCGTGGTTATTTTGATGTGATTAACCAAGTTATGTTAGGTCCTGTTTATTATTTGATCCTGTCTAAGTGTGCAGGAGCTTAGGAGCGCAAGAAGTCGAGCGGAAGATGCAGCTAGCAAGAAGGACGACACGGGAAGGGTGCCGACAGGCTCGGTGCGTCCGAAGGACGAGAGAGCTACAGAAGAGTACACCAGTGGACGAGAAGAACGTGCGCGACATTCGAGGGACGAGAAGCCGGATTGAAAGCCTGCTCGAGGAGAATGCCGGAAATTGAGTTCGGGTGAACCCTATTTCGGTTGGCCACAATCACCCATGCAATCGGAGCCTTGGAAAAAGAAAACAAATCAAAAGGAGCTAAAAAGCTAGTTGGAGTCGCCTTCAACGAAGGGTTGAAGGCGCCTGCGCTGCCTGCAGTGTTGGAGGCGCCTTCATTGGTTTGAAGGCACCCTCAACCAGTCCAGGGTGCCTTCAAGCCCATTGGAGGCGCCTTCAACCTGGCCAAAGTAGTCGTTTGCAATCGGATAAAGTTTTATCCGGTCAAACCTCTTGGAGGCGCCCTCAACCCCTTTTGAGGCACCCTCAAGACTCGAGATAGAGTTTCTAGGAGCTATATAAAGGCCCCTGGGGCTAGAAAATATTCAATCAACTCTATATTAAGTTCCTAGCAACTTCTGAGCATTCTTAGTGTGTAAAAAAGGCTTCTCCGCCTACAGTGAAGGAGACATTCTAGTAGAGTTGTTCGACTATCTTGGATTAACAACCCCTGGGTTGTAACCAAGTTAAATTTCCTGTCTCCCTTTTATTACTGCTATTTTACATTTTATTATTGCTATTAATTTTTGAGTTGAAAAGTCTTGAGGAGGGTATTTTTTTATTTGCAGGCAATTCACCCCTCCCCTCTTGTTGGCCCCGCTGCACCAACAGAAGCTCCCGTTTAGCCTAGGTATGCTCCTTTTCTTAGTTGAATCTAACTGATTTTTTTCTCCTTTTTTGCAGCTCACATCATGTTAAGGGTGTGTCTGGCTGGCAAGAGCAAACTGGCGAATGCAGAGATCAATGTTGCGGCCACGACCGAGCTGGAGAGCTGAGGCTTATAGCCGGTAGGCTCCCAAGAGGACCCGCTCGACGGAAGCGAGGGAGCGCCGTTATAAGTGAGCAAAGGAGGAGGTAGTCGGACGGTTGGCAGTGGGGCAGCGGGTACAGCGGATCTCCCATTAGGGCAACCTCTGACACTTCCCGTCGACGCAGCCTCAGAGTCAGCCTCTTCTGGGGAACCGCTGATAAGCCAGAAGAGGCGCCGCTTGGAATCTAAGTCCCGATTTGCTACCTCCACTATGTAGACCCCACCCCAAGCCAACTCACTCCCTCCATCTGAGCGGGGCGAGACCTCTACACCCGCTCCTCCCGAACAAGCGGTGACCGTCCTCCATACTTCGATTTCATCCGATCGAATGCCTTCTTTGTTCAGACTACCCCAACAAACCATCTGCACCCTGCCGATTGCTTTCATACCACTTCCCTTACCAGTGACTCAAAAATCACGCATCCGGCCGGTAGATGCATCTTGGTCAGTCGGCCAAGCGACCTTCTCCCCATCTAGCTCGGGCGGCCAGTGCCACATAACGGCAATCATCCATCTGCCTATGGACGAATGGCACGACTCCGATGGCGCCGAATCCCAAGCCCCTAAGCATCAAATAATTATCCAGGGACCGCTTGCACAGATATGGGTCGACGCCAAGGCCTGCGCAGCGGTCATGCCTCTAGGGGGCTCGTCGATAGTCATACCCAGATGTCCACTGGGGTAAGTATTTTGTATGTTCCTATCTATTTCCTCCTGGCCTAATAATTTCCTAGTTTCATGCTGTATTGGGTAGAGAGTCTGGCCATATACCAAAGACTCACATTTTTGGAATAAGAAGTTAAGCAGTTGGGCGCCTCGAGTGACCATGAAGTGGTGTCACAGGAGCGGATGGAGCAGATGGGCGCTGAGATGGCCCAATTGAGGGCCAATATAAATAAAAGCTCCGAGCAACTGGAGATAGAGAAGGGCAAGAGTACCAAGCAGGCTACACAATTGGCTCGGCTTAATAAACAAGCCAGCACCTTTGAATCCAAGATCCACTCGGCCAACACCAGGAAGCTCTGGGCGATCAAAGACTTGGAGATTAAAAACAAGGAGCTTAGGGTGTTGGCTCAGAAATTGAAGGATACGGAGGTGGCTCTTAACACCGAGTGGGAGGATCAGTCGACCGAGTGCTCCGACGCAAAGACCCAGCTTGACTCCAAAGATGTAGAGCTGGCCAAGTTGAAGGCAGAGCTGGAGGCCTCCCGAGCGGCCTTAGAGACGTATCAGGGGGCTGAGTCTAGCAGATTCGAGCTTATGAAGCAGGCCTACATCCGCTCAGACGTCTTTAATGACAAGGTCGCCGATCGAGCACTCCATCTTTTCAACCTCGCCATTGATGGGATGCTTGATCAACTGAAGGACGACAGCTACATTCCAACCGCTTTGACGAACAAGATCATCAGCTGAGACAAGCTGACTGAGTTGTTGCCCGACGATGCTTTGGAGTACCTCAAGTGAGCCCGCTTGTGCATGTTGCCTGCTTTTGTATTGCCCTCCGTGCTCTTGTTAAAACTTTTCAAAGTGTTAATGCTTAATCGCCAGTTTGGCAAGTTTTTCTTGTTTGTTGCCCCGTGTCTCCGCACGACATTTTCTCTCCTATTACTTGCAAGTGTGTCTTTTTTGATCGGCGACGGGCTACCCACTTTCATATATGATCGATCAAATCAGGCTTGTTGATCAGTCACCCTATTATGAAAACTTTTGAACGACGCATTTTCTGGTCGGTCGTTTTCATCTATATACTGTTTTTCGCAAAGTCCCGTGTTTAGGGTCGCCACTCAACCGCTAAGGAAGACTAGATAAGGTCGCTGCTCGACCGCTGAGGAAGACAAGAGTTTAAGGTCGTCGTTCGACTGCTGAGGAAGACTTGGACAATCAACACAAGAGTTTGAAATACTTTGTATTTTGCATTCATAGTTTTCCTACATTCACAAGGGGCACCCTTATGTAGTTACATTGAGACCCATTCATGCACCTCACCCGACTCTATAAGGTTGAAGGTGGTTCGCGCTCCAGGGGTGTTCAAGCTATCTGCCATTTTCGTCCTACAGGTAGTATGATCCCGAGTGGAAAAGCGCACTAGAAAAGTCTCCTTCTCTGAATGCGGAGAAGCCTTTTACACAATAAGAGAGCACAGAAGTTGCTAGGAAGTTGTTACAGAGTTGATTGATTAATTTCCTAGCTTCAGGGGCCTTTATATAGCTCCTGGAAATCTTATACCGAGTGTTGAAGGCGCCTCCAAGAGGATTGAGGGCGCCTCCAAGTAGTTTGATCGGATAAAGCTTATCCAATTGCAAACGGTCACGAACACTGGGTCTGAGGCGCCTCCAATGCCCTTGAAGGCGCCTTGGACTGGTCTGAGGCACCTTCAAGGTGATGGAGGCACCTCGGACTGCATGGTATAAATAGTTTCCAGCTTATCTTTTTCCTCTTCTTCCGAAGCTCTGATCACTTGGCTGATTTCGGCCAATCGAAATAGGGCTCACCCGAACCTAATTTCCGACCTTCTCCTCGAGCAGGCTTCCGACCCGACTTCTCGTCCCTCGAACGTCGTGCACGTTCTTCTCGTCCACCGATGTACTCTTTAGCAGCTCTTTCGTCCTTCGGACGCACCGAGCCCGTCGACTCCCTTCCTGTGCCGTCCTTCACGCTAACTGCGTATTTTGCTCGACTTCCTGCATTCCTAAGTTCCTGTACACTTAGACACAGGGATCAAATAACAAGCAGGACCTAACCTAACTTGGTTGATCACATCAAAACACCCACGGGGTCCAACACTTAGGATCACCCATCGGTTGTAGCTTTGCCTCATCCTCTATCGGTATGTCGTTAGCCGAACGACAACCTTATCTCGCACCTCATCCACAAAGTCGAGCTCTATTAGCCTCCACTCAACGTTCCCCCCGTCGTAGAACTGTACCCGGTCAGACTCCACTTCAACGTCAACGAGGACCACTGCTTCGCCTCCATACACTAGTTGGAAGGGTGTTACGCCTGTCGCCTCTTTCGAAGTCGTGCGAAGTGCCTACAAGACACTCGGAAGCTCATCGACCCAACTTCCTCTTGTGTGGTCGACACTAGTCCGTAGACCCCTGAGGATCTCTCGATTCATGACTTTTGCCTAGCCATTGCTTTGGGGGTAGGCCATTGAGGTGAAAGCCTGCTAGATGTCGTAGCCTTCGCACCACTCTCTGAGCCTCTAATCAGAGATTTGCCTTTCGTTAACTGAGACGAGCCAGTGGGGGATGCCAAACCAACACAAGATATTCTACCATAGGAATTTGATGACCATCTGTTCACTTATCTTTACCAGCGGCTCGGCCTTCATCCACTTTGAGAAGTAGTCCACCGCAATGAGTAGGAACCGCTGACCGATCGCCACGAGAAATGGTCCAACGATGTCCATACCTCATTGGTCAAATGGGCAAGACATCGTGGATGCCTTCATCTCCTCGGTCGATCAGTGTGGGATGATGTGATACCTTTGGTAGGATAGATAGTTGACTACTGTCCGAGTGGCATCCTCTTGCAACGTGGGCCAAAAATATCCAACCAGAATAATCTTTCGAGCCAGCAAACGACCACCCGGATGGCTTCCACAGGAGTCATGATGTACTTCTTGGAGTATATACTTCATGTCCTCCGAGTCCACACATTTAAGCAGCGACCTTGAAAAAGATCTCTTATAAAGCTGATCTCCGATCAGGGTGAATCGTTTGACCCTCCTTTTTAGTAGTCGAGTTGCGTCCTGGTCAGCTGATGTGCTACCCGATCCGAGAAATTCAATCAGCGACATTCTCCAATCGCTCAGGAAGACCACTCCCTCCATCCGGTCAATGTGTGCCACTAATGAAACCTGTTCAATTGGCTGGCTAATTACTACCGGTGATAATGAACTAGCTAACTTAGCCAATTTGTCCGTGGTTTGATTGTCCGATCGGGGGATCTTCTATACAGTGACCTCTTGAAAATTTGCCTTCAGCTTCTCAAAAGTTTCTGCATATAACTTGAGTTGGGAGCTGCCAATCTCGAATATCCCCAATAGCTATTGGGCGGCCAACTAGAAGTCCGAGTGAATGAGGACTTTTATGGCTCCGATATACTGCGTTGCCTGTAAACTGACTATCAAGGCTTTATACTCAGCTTCGTTATTGGTGGCACGATAATCCAACCAAATGGAAAGTTGCATCCGATCTTCTTGAGTTGAAATGAGCAAGATGTCAATCCCGTTGCCTTGCTGAGTGGACGAACCATCGACATATATTCTACAAACAGATTCTGGCTTGGCGTTATGTACCTTTGTGACGAAATCAGCCAAGGCCTGAGCTTTGATCACCATTCGAGGATGGTATTGAATGTCGAACTCACTGAGTTCGGTTGTCCACTTAATCAGTCGTCCGGACGCTTTTGGGTTAAGGATGACTCTTCCCAAGGTGCTGTTGGTCATCACGATAATCGAATGTGCAAGGAAGTATGGTCGGAGCCTCCGAGCGGCAAGTACCAATGCGTAAGCTAATTTTTCAAGACCAATGTAGCGTGACTCAATGTCTTTCAATATATGACTTAAAAAGTACACAGGTTGTTATTCATGGCCATTCTACTTAACTAATGTCAAGTCGACCGCATACTCTGTGGACGATAAATAGATCCAGAGCGACTTCTGAATGCTTGGCTTAGCTAACACGGACAAGGAGTTAAGATACTCCTTGAGCTCTTCCAACGCTCGGTCGCACTCCGTGTCCCACTGAAATTTTGTCGCTGGCGCAGAACCTTAAAGAATGGCAGGCTCCGGTCGGATGACTTGGATATGAATTTGGACAGTGTTGTGTTCTGTTCGGTCAGCCATTGGGCTTCCTTTAAGCTGCGTGGCGGAGGCATGTCTTGCAGCACCTTCACCTTGCTCGGATTCGCCTCAATTCCACACTCGGTGACCATGTAACCCAGGAATTGACCACTCCTTGTGCCGAATAGGCACTTGTTTGGGTTCAGCCTTATGCCATAAGCCCTAAGAGTTTGGCACGTCTCATCTACGTCTGCATAAAGGTCGACAACTCGGAGGAATTTTATTAAAATGTCATCGACATATACTTCCATATTATGGTCGATCTGCCATTGGAAAACCTTGTTCATCAGTCCCTGATATGTGGCACTAGCGTTCTTCAGTCCAAACGACATGACATTGTAGCAATATGTTCTATCGGATGTAATGAAGTTGACCTTTTCCTGGTCTTCTTGGGCGAGCGGCACTAAGTGGTAGCCCTGTACGTCAAGCATGCAGATCAACTCGCAGCTTGCTGTGGAATCCACCATCTGATCTATTCTTGGCAACGGATAGAAATCCTTCTAGCACGTATTATTCAAGTCATGGAAGTCAATGCAGACTTGTCATTTGTTGCTCGGCTTGGAGACCAATACCACATTAGCGAGCCAGCTCAAGAATTAGACTTCTCGTATATGATCGGCCTCCAGTAGTTTCTCTATCTTCGCCCGGATGATTAGGTTTTGCTTTGCACTAAAGTCCCTTTTCTTTTGCTTCACCTGTTGGGCGTCTGGTCGGACATGAAGCTCGTGTTGCGCCACGCTCGGTGAGATTCCCAGGAGCTCGTGGGTCAACCAAGCGAACACGTCATGGTTTCATCTGAGGCAGGCGACTAGCTCTATCTTCTTCTCGCTCTCTAGATCGGCGACAATGAATGTGGTTGCTTCCGATCGGCTCGGGTGGATCTGGACCTCCTCCTTTTCTTCATACACCAATGTAGGAGGTTTCACCGAGATAGCGTTCACCTCCAAGCATGGATTTTTCTGAGCAGCCTTTACTTCGGCTCTGACCATCTCGACGTAGCATCGCCAAGCAGTCAATTGGTCACCTTTGACTTCTCCCATCCTGTCGTCCACCTGGAATTTGACCTTCTAGCACTAGGTAGACACCACTACTAAGAATTCGTTGAGAGCCGGCCGGCCTAGGATGACATTGTAGGCCGAAGGCACATCCACGACAATGAAGTTCGTGGTCCTTGTCCTCTTCAGGGGCTCCTCTCCGAGCGAGATGGCCAGCTTGGTCTGGCCGATCGGCAACACTTCATTGCTCGTGAAGCCGTAGAGCGGGGTCGTCATCGGCAGCAGCTCGCTCCGGTTGATTTGCAACTAATCAAATGCCTTTTTGAAGATGATGTTCACCGAACTCCCTGTATCAATAAGAGTTTGATGAATTGTATAATTGGCGATTACCGCTCGGGTGATCAGTGCACCATCATGAGGAATTTCCACTCCTTCTAAATCTTTTGGGCCGAAGCTGATCTCGGGTCCTTTGGCCTTCTCCTTACTGCAGCCAACAACATGGATCTCGAGTCGCCGAACATGTGACTTCCTTACTCGGTTAGAATCACTGTCGGTCGGCCCACCAACGATCATTCCTATTTCTCCCCGAGTGGCATTACTCTGGTTCTCCTCCTCCCGTTCCGACGGTCAAATCTGCTCTGTCAATGCTCTGGCAAAGCTTGTGTTATTCTTTCGCGGGAGTCAACGATGATGTGGCTCAGCCGTCGTCCTTTCCTCCTCCCTTCGCCCCATAGATCGGTGTTTGTGTCGTCGATCAAGAGAAGTTGATCGACGATGGTCTGCTAGCTACGGGCGTCAAATCATAGCAGTCCCTTGTGTTGTGTGTCGACGATTGGTAGAAGGAGCAGAAGAGCAGTGTCCATACCTTGCCTTTTACGCCCTTGGGCGACCAGCCACGACATGCTGCACGACATGTGTCTTTGGCTTCGGGAGTTGATGGCTGCTCGGCAGTCTCCGTTCAGATGTAGTTGCGGGTTCGGCAGGCGTTTCCCTTTATTGCGCCTCTTGGGCTTCTTCCACGTTGATATACTCCATGGCCTTCTTCTAAAGATGTTCGAAGTCCCGTGGCGGCCTCCGAATGAGTGACCTGAAGAACTCCCCTTCTGTGAGTCCTTGGGTTAAGGCTTTCACCAACACACCCTAGAAGACCGTCGGGATGTCCATCGCCACTTGATTGAAGCATTGGATCTAGGACCTCAGTGGTTCTCTGAGCCCTTGCTTAAGGGTGAACAAGTTGATGCTCGTCTTCTGGTGATGGTGATTGCTAGCGAAGTGATGTAGGAAGGCCACTCTGAAGTCCTTGAAGTTGTAGATCGAGCCGTTCGGCAACCGCTTGAACCAACGTTATGCCGATCCAGATAGCGTGGTGAAAAAGACTTGACACTTGACTCCATCCGTGTATTGGTGAAGTTTGGCCGCATTATCAAACTGGCCAAATGGTCATCCGGGTCAGTTACTCCATTATATTCTATAATCGTCAGCGGGATGTAATGCTTCGCCAGAGGGTCATCCAGAATCCCTTGCGAGAACTATTGATTGATCCGCTCGAGCGAATCGTCCTCCTTTGGCGCTTTTCTTTTTCATGCGTTCCGAACGGACGCCTCATCTGAATAGGATCCTTGATCTCTCTCTGCCCAGCCCCTCTCTTCTGATGGAGTCCGGAATAGTGCTCGATGGAATGAGATCGGCGCATAAGGGGCTTCCCCATAAGTGCCAATCGACTTATTGGTTTTCTCCCGAGCAGCTTTTTGGTCCGCTTGCTCTACTCCTTCAGCCGACCGGCCTGCAACTGATGTCGCAAGCTTTGGTGCTTGGCACTCGGAAAACGCTTGTTGTTGCTGCTCCACTATCTTCATTGCTCGGGCTTGTATCAACGCGTTGAGCTCTTCTTGCGTCAGCGTCACCGTGTGGTGTCGTCCAGCGTCTTCCATCTCCTTGTTTCGAATGCAGGCTACATTCCCACAGACTGCGCCAAAATGATCTTGTCCCAAAGCAGGCGAGTGGAATTCTGGGATGTGGCGACTTCGCTAACCGGATGTGGAATCTGCTCCTCTCTGCGAAACAAATGATGTTAGTGCCGAGCCAGGGGGGTCTCCAGCGTTAGCCCACCGACACTCAAGTTTGTCACTGAAATGCAGAGAAGAAGTGGAACAGTAGTAAAATTATGCTTCCAAAATAAATTACGCGTCCCTTTGCCGGAGATGGACCCTTTTTATATAGAGCCCTGGTGGGTAATGTATACGCTCCTCGAGGCGTGAGCACATTCTCCAATATGTTCGTGGTCATGTTCTCCAACACGTTCATGACCACATTCTCCAACATGTTTGGGGTCCTGTCCTCCACTATGTCATGTGAAAGGATATCGCGAGGACCACCGTCCTACTGCTTGGCGGAGCAAACCAGCTGCTCGGCCAGGACTCCGCTTTTTCCATGGTCAGGTCCCGTTGCTTGGCTGAGCAGATAGCCGTTCGGACGAGAGCCCTCCACTCTGTTAACTTCAGTTGCTCTTCCGTGTAGTCTGTAGTAATCTGCCTTCCTCCGTTCAGATAAACTATCCGGTCTCCCTCAGCGTCTTGATAATATGACTTGAGCGTCTGCCCATGATATTCTCCCGAGTTGAAAGGATTGTCCGCTTGGACATATCTCCCGTCGATCGAGCCCTACCTGTCATTTATCTTCCGTTCGATCCTTTGACAATTAGGCATTGACCACCTTAATTTTAACCTCTCCCTCTAATGATTGACTTCATGCTAGAAGAACCTCCCTATATATATATATATATATATGGAAAGTCTTTATCTAGTCATCCCTCTAATAAAACCATTCAATTTAATATTACACGCAACTATAAAGAAATTATAACAAAAGTATATAAATAATGCATTGTAGTCATGTATATATATCGAAAGTCTTTATCTAGTCATCCCTCTAATAAAACCATTCAATTTAATATTACACGCAACTATAAAGAAATTTATAACAAAAGTATATTAATAATGCATTGTAGTCATGTATTTAAACTTTTCCTACGCCATAACTTTTTTCATCGATCAAACTCAATCAGTTTTCACACAATTTGACATTGAGGGCCATGAACGTTGACTTTTGAAAGAAGTATGCATGCAATTAATTAAGGTCGTAGTCGTCGAGGTTAAGGAGAAGGTAATTACAAAATATCAACTTAATTAAAATCATAAATAAGACCAATTAAATAATAATTTAATTTAAAACATCTAATATTGTAATTATTTTTTTCTTGAGATTGGATCCTAAAGTGTAATATAGAGGATGAACTATTTCATTTATAAGTAAAATTTTATGAATTGCATCTCTTCTACAAATAAGATTCATGAGATTTCATCTATTAATAATTTTTATCTAGAAATGAATCAAGAGTTACGATCTAAAAAATCTCGACTGTTTCTCCTTAACCTCGATGACTACGACCTTTTCTTCTGTACGGCTTTCAATTGTATATTTCTTTCAAAAGTCAATACTCATTACCTTCCAAGTCAAATTGTGTGACAACTGATTGATTGAGTTTGATTGATGAGAAAAAAGTTTGACTAGGAAGATTGAAATTGACATGCATGACTACATCTAATACTTGTCAAATGATGTTTAGATATGTCAACAAGATTTTATATTCTTTTTTTATAGTTGCGTGTAATATTAAATTGAATGACTCTTAATAAGAGGGAAAATCAAATTTTGTTTTGGATGTCACGGAGTATGATGTCTAAGATGCGTGATATCATTCCTATAAATCTGTAAAGAAGTATTATTTATAAATTTTAAATTTAGAGAAGGGATGTAAAATTTTTTTAAAAAATTTAAATTAAATTTTATATTTAGAAAAACTGATATCCATGCTTTTAAAACTCTATGAGTACATGCAAGAAATAGAGCTCAATCAATCCGATCATTTAAGTGCTTTGCTACTGCACTGGCAAGGACATGGGAGCTATTTCCCTCTTCTCCCCTTTCTTCTTCATCACTCTCTCTTTCTCGGCTTCTTCATAACTTTACTGATAAAGAGATCATCAAGGATTGATAATGCCCCGTATTGAGAATTTTTTTCAATACGGCAACACAATCAAACAAATATATATATATATATATGTGTGTGTGGAGGGGCACGAGCTAGTGTTGACTAGTGATAGAAATATGCATTTCAAATTTATACCGTGATGACTAAGTGAGCTTTAGATCTTCTATAAATACATGCAAGGAATAGAGCTCGATCAATCCGATCATTTAAGTGCTTCTCTACTGCACTGGCACGGCCATGGAAGCTATTTCCCTCTTCTCCCCTTTCTTCTTCATAACTCTCTTTCTCGGCTTCTTCATAACTTTACTGATAAAGAGATCAAGAAGGAGCAGAGTACTATTAGCTTCTCTCCCACCCAGCCCGCCCAGGCTTCCCCTCATTGGAAACATCCACCAGCTCGTCGGCGGCAACCCTCACCGTATCCTCCGCCAACTCGCCCGAACTCACGGACCATCTGTCTCCGACTCGGACAGGTCGACCAAGTCGTCGCCTCGTCCGTGGAGGCTGTGGAGGAGATCATCAAGCGCCATGATCTCAAATTTGCTGACAGACCCAGAGATTTGACCTTCTCCAGAATATTGCTCTACGATGGGAATGGAGCCGGCATGGCCCCCTACGGTGGCTACTGGAAGCAGATGAGGAAGATTTATGCCATGGAGCTGCTCAACTCCCGGCGCGTCAAGTCCTTCGCCTCCATCCGCGAGGATGTCGTCCGTAAGCTCACGGCGGAGATCGCCAACAAAGCGTTTTCTCGAACACCTGTCATTAATCTAAGCGAGATGACGATGTCCATGATCAATGCGAATGTGATCCGAATCGCGTTTGGCGACAAGTGCAAACAGCAGGCGGATTTCTTGCACCTGGTGAAGGAGGCAATAAGCCACTTCTCCAGCTTCACGGTGGCTGATATGTATCCCTCGCTCAAATTCCTGGACACTCTCACGGGATTGAAGTCAAAGTTAGAGGGAGTTCGCGCAAAGCTCGACAAAGTCTTCGACGAAATCATCGCGCAGCGTCAAGCTGCACTAGACGAGCAAGCAGAGGAGGATCTAATCATCGATGTACTTCTCAAACTTAAAGATGAAGGAAAACAAGAATTTCCAATCACATATACCAACATCAAGGCCACTGTCATGGTAATTAATGGATTACATGTATAATATATATAATACTCGAAAGATTAATGTTTATCATATATCTTTTGATTGCTAATAGCCTATCATCTTTAGGAAATATTCGTGGCAGGGACGGAAACATCTTCATCGGTTATTGATTGGGTTATGTCAGAGTTGATCAAGAATCCAAAGGCAATGGAGAAAGTCCAAAAGGAGATGAGGGAGGCTATGCAAGGGAAGACCAAGCTCGAAGAGAGTGACATCCCCAAATTCAGTTATCTAAATTTGGTGATCAAGGAGACTCTACGGCTCCACCCTCCTGGCCCTCTATTGTTCCCGAGAGAATGCAGAGAGACGTGCGAGGTCATGGGATATCGAGTGCCCGCCGGGGCTCGATTGCTCATTAATGCATTTGCGTTGAGCAGAGATGAGAAGTATTGGGGCTCCGATGCAGAGAGCTTCAAGCCTGAGAGATTCGAGGGCATCTCGGTGGACTTCAAGGGCTTCAACTTCGAGTTCTTGCCATTTGGTGCAGGGCGAAGGATCTGCCCCGGCATGACATTTGGGATGTCGTCCGTGGAAGTTGCACTGGCTCACCTCCTCTTCCACTTCGACTGGCAGCTTCCTCAAGGCATGACGATCGAAGATTTGGACATGATGGAGATTTCTGGGATGAGCGCAACAAGGAGATCGCCTCTCCTCGTGCTTCCCAAGCTAATAATTCCTCTGCCATAGTCACTTCATCTCCGCATATGATATTGCAGATGCTTTATATAGTCTTTTATATATAATAAGAAAAACATGCTCATCGAATGTTAAAGAGATATTTGTATACAAAATAAATTAGTGAATTATATATTAGATATACTTTATACAACTTAAAGATTTTTGTTTTTGGTTCTTGGCTAGATTTTTTCTATGCCAATTAGTAATTAATTTCTAAATAATGCTAAGATATACTTTTAAGGATTATAATTGCAGGGACTCGTACGTCACTAGAAGGGGGTAAATAGTAATTCTCAATTTTGGTCATGTTCATTATTCACTTGCGCGTGTCTATGAGAGATTAATAAATAGAACAAGCACAACACCTCGATTTTTATGTGGTTCAGAATCTTTGATTCCTACTCTTCCATGTCCTAGCATCCTAACAGTATCATCATTATCTTTTCTTCTTCTTGGATACCTTTCAGAGGTAAAGAAACTTCTTACAACATTGATTTTTTATAAGCAATACAAGCCAAATACAAATATAAATGCGCAAATGAAATATAATATAAATACATAATTTACATAAGAGAGCTTTACTTTGTCCGATATGTAGTTGTTTTGAATTTCTTATTGAAGGTCTGAAAATGCAACAATACTCTCCTCCAAAATCCTCAAGAATCAGCGCCAAAATCCTCCATGAAAAATTTCTTTTATAGGGTTCAGGTCGGGGTTGAAAGACATCTAATAGTCGAATGCTCTTCTTGAATTCGAATGTTCCACTTGCAAAATGACTCTTTCAAACTCAACATTGACCACAACAATCGACTGCTATTCACCATTAGTCAACTTTTACTACATCAATCGAGTATCACAATCAATTTTAAAATTTTATCTTCACTGCAATAATCGACTTATTGATCATACTCATCAGTGACTGGTATATCGTAAACTTGCTTAAATCCTCTCAAATCCCTAACTTGTTATTTAGTAGTTCATCAATAGATTACTACTCCATAACAATCGACTAATGATAATTTGTATTTTATATAAAATTTTTATTAATATTTTACACTCATCTTATGGTATTTTAGAAGCATACATTGCATGATTTATTCACTTTTAGTATTGTTTTGTTATTTTCTTCTTCAGAGATATGCTCTTGTACTTTTTCATTGAATAGGACAAAGAATCAAAGATAAAATGAAGTTAAAAAGCCTTTGAACGAAGACAAAAAGCAAGGAACACACTCTGGTTGTGTCCGAAGATATGGGTGTGTTCCTCTGGATAAAAAGGCACAACCTAGACCATGGGCTTTCTAGGGCAACGCACAACCCTATGACATAACTTAGAGAGACTTGTGTAACAACCTAAATTTCTCCATTTTGAGTCCCAAAAGTAATTTAAAAATAGTTAAAAATGCTATAGAAAAATTATAGAGATTTTTAAAAATTTTTAGAGTATTTTTATGTAATTTTTGGAGGTCGTTTGATATTTTTACTAAACGAAAGAAGTTTCGACAAAAAAATGTCCAAGCCGAGATTCGAACCGTAGACCTCGGACCCGAACCAAACCTTAACCAAATCCAGCTAGCCAACTGTTCCACAAGTGTTTCATGAATAAAATAGGAAACAAAATATATTTAAGTGGTTATAAATAACAGAAATAAAAGGATGAAGAAGAAGGGTCGGGCCGAGGTTCGAACCCGCGACCTCGAACCCGACCCGAGACTTAGGCGGAGTGGATGACCAAGTGATCAAGTTGTCGGTTCTGTTTAGAAAAGGTAGGAAATATACTTATATGGTAATAGTTAATAGAATACCTAGTTATAAAAAGGGGGAACTTAGGTATTATTCCCAAAAACCTAATTCTTTCTCCCGAAACCTTTCTCTCCTCTTCCCTTCTTCGTGCGCCATTTCTGCCCGAGCGAGAATCAAACGAAGCCGAGCTTAGGGCTCAACTCCAGCGGCCGGCTAAGGCAAGGTTCTGTGGAGTCTTCACACCGCCGAGCTCCTCTCGACGAGGAGAAGTCTGGAGCACGAGGAGGAGCCGCGATTTCAAGTCTTCCGATCAGAGCTCCGAGACTTAGAAGTCCTCCTTGCGTTCGTTTGTGAGTTCAAGAAGCAAGGTAAGTCACTACTCACCTGTAGTAGGATAGTTCCGGGTTCTTTTTCTTTTGATTCGAATTTTCTGAGAAGGTTGTGGTTTAGGGCTTACTGCCGTGAGTTGTTAAGGAAGAGGGATGTGGTTTTTAATTGGATTAGATTCTGAACTTTGCTTATTCTTGTGTTCCGAATTTGTTCTGTGATGAAGGTTAGTTTAGGGTTGCTGCCGTGACCTTAAAGGGGCAGGACCGGTTATTCCTGCTATTAGGCAATATACATGAGATAGTATAGATTTCCTTTTTAGCATGTAGTTTCGGATTGTGCTGTTAAATTGGCATGACCAGCTCGGTTTTGAGTTGCTGTGCAGTTCGGTTTGTGCACGAAGAATTTGTTGTGCAGTTCGGTTCGAGTTTGTCTGATTTGGTTTTGGAGATTTAGAAATCCTCACGATTAGGTGAAGTTTCTTTTTGTGTAAAGCAAGACCAAGGTCTTTATTATAGATTTGGTTTCGGTTTTGTAATGCATGTGGTTTCCTGGACAGATTCGTAGCAGATAAAGATGGATTTTCATTGGATTTTTATTCTAGTTTTCTACCATATATGCTAGTTCCTAGATTAGTTCTTGCAAGCATTAGTATACAATCCAAGTTCTGCATTTTATTATAGTAGTTTTTCTTTTGGACCTTTGTCTCTTAATGTTACATAGGAACTTATATGAAGCATGTTGTTTTCAGCTTTGAGACAGTTAGATGGAGAAAGATTTTAGCAGTTATGTTTTAATTGAGCAGTGTTAAGTGGTATTCTAAAGGTGAAGTGCTTTTGGATGCTTTAGTTTGGACTAAGCATTTGAGATTAAACACCTTGAAGTATATCATTTTTAAGCATTTAGTTTAGTTTTGTTAGAGTATATATGAGAACTCATTCCCTTTAAATAAGGTTATTGCTAGCTGGATCTAAACAAATCTGTGAGTCTTATGCTACAATCGTCTAGAATGATAGCAGTCCACCATCTATTCATGGAGTGGTACTATTGTCAAGAACGGATGGATATGGTATTGTGAATTTTAGTTGAATCAGATGGTAGTAAATTTGTAAATCCTAGGTTGTAGGTTGGTCAAGGAATTATAAATGGGATGAGATATCATAAGAATTTAGTGCAGGTGTAATACCATTGTATTGTGCTAAGGAGTGTATACGGATAACATCTGTGCTTGGCTGATTCTGGAATTTTAAATGGATTACGAGTTATAATATCTTTATTGAGTGAATTCCAGATAAGTTGTGTATTAGTCATATTATGGAAAGGAAGTTTGAGAGACGATGAAAATCTGTACTAGCCAGAATATGTTTCTTTTGTTAAGTTTCTTTGCAGAATTTCTGTTAAGCAAGTACAGATTTTGTTAAGCTAGTATGCAGATTTCTGTTAAGCTATTATGCAGATTTTTATTAAGCTAGTATGCAGATTTCTGTTAAGCATTAGTGCAGATTTTTTATAAGTATTGTATGTGCAGATTTCTTTTGTATTCTATGCATGATTATGTGTTACATAGTTAGTTTCATTCATAGATGCATACGAAAGATACCCTAACATTATTTTGGGTTTAAGAAAAGTATAAGAAAGATAAAGTAAAGTATAAGAAAGATAAAGAAAAGAAAGAAAAGGCCAAGGCCTTAAGTAGATCCCAAAATCAAGATTTTAGGGATTTTGGCACACAAGGTGCTAAAGAAAATGCCGAGGCATTATATATTAGAAGTATTAAAAGATAACAAGTATTTTACTTTTATCAGTGGCATCGTACTGGACTCTCAGTTGTCCTTGGGTTGGGCTCCCATAGTCGTCCCTAGGTTTAGATAACTTAGTAGTAACGGCACGCCCGACGGTCGACGGTCGACGACCCGAGGGTCACCAAATGGGCCGCCAAATGGGTCGGGTCATTACAAAAGTAAAAGCAAGTACAGTTGCCGAGCCCAAGAGAAGTTGATTATTATTTTGAAGTATTATAAGTATAAGTTTTTGAACAAGTAAAACGAGTTTTACATAAACATAAAGTATTAAAGATTAAGTTTAGAACAAATGAAATAAGGTTCATATAGTTCTAAAAATCAGTAAGTTTAGTTCTTTATTCTACCATGTTTATCTAGTAGATGAGTAGTTTTTCATGTTTACCTATTAGATGAGCAGCATGATTAGCTATTAGAATTACATGAGTAGATTCCTTAGCTTTTCTTTGCTATTAGTTTGACATGAGCAGTTATGTTTATGCTTTATTTCTTTTTAGAGCATATAGTTTCTAGTTCTTTTCGTATACATGCACATTCGTGATTTTGTGAGTTAGATAGCGCTTACTAAGCAAATTTTGCTTATAGATTGCATTTCCTCTTACTGCAGATACAGGAAAGGAAAAGATATAGAAAGGAAGGCGACAAGGAGGTGTTCGAAGGATGTGTGATGTCAGGACTATGGAAGCCTTGGGACTAGGAAAGAAGTTTTATTTTAGTTTCCATTGTCTTTTGCTATGTTAGGAGTATTTGAGATAGTATTTGTTATTTTGATGTGATTAGGACATAGTAGAAGAATTGTAATCTTGTGTGATGATTTCTGGTGTTGTTCTCTTTTGTTTTGGATTTATTAAACTGCGTGAGAGTTTGTTACATGTTCCAGCCGCCTGTGGATGTGTATACTATGTATGTATGTCAGTTTAAGGTCACCGGTACAGGGGAGATTTTGCCGAAATTTTTTGGTAGGGTTTCCTTGTGATTTTAATCATACCGGTTAAGTAGAGTTAGTAGTTAAGTAACGGTCACTCTTATGTAGTAGTAGTAGTAAGAAGGGTGGTCGTTACAACTTGTGGCTTGGTCATACCTGACAGGCATGGTTGTGTCCCATATCGAAGTCACAGAAAAAGACACAACCTAGTCGTTTGTTTTATACACTGTCGTGTTATCCTACCGCAGAATTCTCAAATTGGTATTTTTTTGGAAGTTCCTTCTTATTCTAAAGGGAGGAGGCTATAAAAAGATCCTCCAAGGCTCATGGATAAGGGAAGAATAGTTCTCTCGTGACAAGGAACCCTTGGAGAACCATTTCAAGGAGCAAGAGGAGTTTTGGTCCGTGGTTGGTGTTGGAGAAGTAGCCTAGAGATGATCTACACTTCATAAAATAAACTTTTCTCTTTTTTTCCTCTTGAGTTTCGATTGTCAGAGCTTACTTAAACTACGTCTTCTGGTTGTAAGTCCATGTCCATGGAGTGACCAGATACTCGAGAGAGACCCTAAGCAGATCAAGAATGACCCGATGCTTGAGGGGAGGTCCGAACCATGAGAATAATGGTGGTCATGTATTTGAGAGGATGATTGTTGGGAATACAATCAAAGCCCCACATTGAAAATTCATGGAAAAAATCATGTGTTTATAAGATGAAGATATCTCCATTGGTATAAGGTCTTTTGAGTAGAGCCCAAAAATAAATCCATGAGAGTTTAGACCCAAAGTGGACAATATCATACTATTATAGAGATATTTAAAATTTCTTGGTCTACACTCTGGACACATATAGACTCGGGGGCACTGTAGAAACCGTTGGTACAGAGTGCACCAGAATCGAACCTAAGTTTTGATGTTGTCAAAGGTTCAAGTTAAATTTTGTTGTGATCTAACAAGTTGACTGAATGTGCAGGTTATTTACTCAACCGGGAAAGCCCTAGTCGTAACTAGACAAGAAAGACTTAGCAGATCATGGAAGCTAGGTGGGAAAACTAAGTGGGTCGAGAGGACTCGACACTTGGCAGGGAAGCTCGATAGGTTTGGAGGACCGAAGATCGAGGGAAAGTCCTGGTGGGCTGATTCAATGTTAAGCGGCAAAGTCCAAACAGGTCTGTAGGACCAACGTTTGGAAGGTAGGTTGAGGTAATCAACTGGAGGAGCGACAGTAAGGTCGTGTTCCGGGAGGAACAAACCCTAGGTCGCTGATCCAACAGAAGAAATCGGGAAGGTTTCCAAGTTGAGATCAAGATAGTGTTGTTATCTTTTACTACTCATGCATCTCACTGTATTACTGTGCTAACCTTTGTTTTATAGGGAAATATTGTCTAACTCTATTTTACAGGGAATGACCTGATCGATTGACTGAACCGGAGGATCGGTCGATCGAATAAGGCTAACTCAGACCAGAGACTAGTTCAGACCAAAGAAGAGCACAGTCCGATCAAAGCTTGATCGGTCGACCGAACAAAAGGATTGGTCAACTGAACCATGATGATGTGGCATAGATCAGATCGACCAAAAACAAAGATGGAAGTCTGGCTGATCAGTCGATTGAATCAGAGGATCGGTCGATTGAAAGATCTCTCATTAATAGAGCATTAAGTGCAAATCTCGACGAACAGGGAAAGTCCAATGTTTCATTGACCGAACATGGTGATCGGTCAACCAAACCATTGAACATCATTAATGTTTGAAGATTGGATCTCAGTGAAGAAGGAAGAGAGTGGGTTCAGTCGATCAAACCCGAGGATCGATCGATCGAACAGTGACAATTCTTATAAAAAGGAGCCCGAGGTCTGAGGCAGGAGATCAATTCTTCTTCAGTTCATCTTTGTGCAAAGCTACTTGTGCTACTACTCTACGCTTCATCTTCAAGCAAGTTGCTGCTTCACTCAAGTGTCGATCGAGCTTCATCATCTATTTTTGTCAATATATTTTAAGCTTGCATTGTACTTAACCTGAAAGAAGATAGTAGTTTGTTACTATCTTCTACTTATATATGTACACATCGCTTCTTTCCAAATATTTCGGAAAGAAGAATCATAGTGAATTATCCAACAGTGCAGTCAATGATCCCAAATCTTGGAATAGGAATCGACGTAGGCTCCGAACCAAGTAACCACCTGGGTCATCTATTTTATTATACTATTTTCCACTACTTTGATTTGTTTTACGATACGAAAAGAAATAGTTTTTTTGACTAGCAATATTCACCCCTCCCCTCTTTTTATCGCATTCTTCGATTCTTTAATTAGTATCAGAGCCTGGTAGCTCTAAAAATACCTAATCATTTTTTAAGAAATTTAAAAAAAAAAAACTTTTTCTTTTCTTCTTAAAATGATTTCCTTTTTTTAATTCTTTATCCCACACTACTAATCCCAAGACGAGAGTCTTGGAAATCTTCTCATTTTTCTTTGATAGCAAAGATGTCAAACTCCTACCAAGAAGGGTACAACATAGTCCGTCCTCCATTGTTCAAAGGAGAGAACTTCAGCTACTGGAAAAATAGAATGGAATGTTATCTCAAATCCGACATAGAGCTCTGGTTCACCATACTCAAAGGATACACTCTGGTAGATGGAAAGTCGGTAGAACCAGAAGACTGAACTCCTCCAATGATCAAGAAGGTGCAACTAAACTACAAAGTAATCAACACCATTCAATGTGACCTAATGATGGAAGAACTAAATCGAGTCGGGCCCTACAAAAATGCAAAAGAACTTTGGGACCATCTGGTAAAGCTACACAAAGGAATCGATGAATCTAAGGTAAACAAAAGAGATTTGTTATTAAATAATTATTTAATATTAAAATATTTCCCGGAGAGACGGCCACGCAACTACACACTTGACTGAAAGACATTCTCAACGGCCTACATCTAATCGGACACAACTTGGAGAATCACGATAAGGTACGCACTAAACTCCTTCCCGAGAAACTCCTTGTGGGCATCAATAGTAGATGCATACAAAGTTTCAAGGGATCTTTCCATTCTTAAGGTAGATGAACTTTTTTGTTAATTAGAATTACATGAACAGTCTAACTTGAGTCAAGTCGAGAAAGGTATTACTTTGTATGCAGGATCAAGCAAAGAAATCAAGACCAGAGCCAAAAAGGAACTAGAAAGTGAGTCTGACTCAGACTCAACCAATGAAGAGGAACTGGTCAACATGGTTCGAAAACTACTAACAAGGAAGAAAGTCAAAAGGAGCACCAAAAAGATATCAGTCAACCAGATACAAAAAAAATTAGAAACAATTTGTTATCGATGCAACAAGAAGGGGCACCTCAAAAAGGAATGCCCTAACCGGAAGGAGGAAAATCCAAAATCAACAAGAAGAAAGAAGGCCCTCAAATCAACATGGGACAAGTCATCCTCCAAGGAATCCGATGCAGAAGAATCAAAGCACTCGAGTCATCTTGCCCTTATGGCAAGAAACAAAGATTTCGAGTCTGAGGAAGAGTACGAATCTGAGACCGACACTGAGTCCGAGAGAAGCCACGGATCCGTATCCATTTCCAAAGGTCTTGATATGGTAACTTTTTATTCCAAGTCGAATTTACTTAAAGTAGTTAAATGTCTATTTAAAAAATTAACAATAATCAAAAAATAAAATAACTTACTACTTAAGGAAATTGACCATCTTAAGGAGCAAGTTAACATGAGTAACTCTGTTGGACGTTGAGAGGAGACGAAGGGGCGTTGCTTCCCCTTCATCTCCCCTTTGTGCAAACGTCAAGGAGACGAAGGGGTGTCCTTTCCCCTTCGTCTTCCTCTTTCATCTTATAAAAGTCGTCCAAGATAAGAGGTGAGGAGGAGAAAAAAGGGAAGGTGATAAGGAGGAAAGCAAAGGTGTGAGGTGATTAGTGTGCGAGCAAAAGAGAACATCCTAGGCTCCGGGATTTGGTTCATGAAAAAGTTCGAGGAGGTTCCAAGCGGTGATCTTCTCAACGACAGAAGCAACAGCATCTTCGACGACATCTTCTGTGATTTCTTCGAGAGCAATGTAAGTCATTTACAGTTTAGTTTCTGGTTTTATTTCATGTTATCTGGATCAACAATGGTATCAAAGCCAAAATTATGGTTCTGAAAGCATGAAATTAACTATGAAATGGTGATATTGCGATTTCATAATAATCGTCAATGTTGTCGAAGTCGCGATTTCCTCCCGGACATATGACGGTAGAGGAGCGTCGACGATCGCGTTAAAGTATCAGTGGAAGTTGGCTACGGGACGCCTCGTGTTTATCGCGAGAAAGCTCGCGTTTTTTTTTTGTCGAGAAGAATATGTACAGTACCTACTGTTCATCCCTCAATTGAGAAATTTTTTGATTTTACAAAATCAAAGAAAAACACATAAAAAAACTAAACGTTTTCATGCTATTTTTGAAAAATGTTGGTTTTTAATCGATTGAATTCTTAATCAATTAATGAATCGATTCGATTCGATTCAATTGAATCGATTAATGAATCGATTCGATTCAATTGAATCGATTCGATTCAATGGAATCGATTGAAATGAATTTCAATCGATTCAAAAACGTAATAAATAGTATTTTTCACGAAGCACAGTGAAAAAAATTTGTTCATGCTTTATTTTTGCAACATGCATGAACAGTGGTTTAAAATTTAATTAAATAATTTTATTAATTAATTAAATACATATAGATATGTGTTATTAATTAATAAATAAATATTTAGTTAATTTATGATTTAATTTACTGAAAATTGAACCAGATCAACTTGTCCAATCAAACTCAAGTCTGGTTTAAATTATTAGTTGATTTAAGCAGACAAGTTTGATTCAATGATACCTAGATCTGGTTCAAATTATTTGTTGGTTTAACCAGTTCGGTTTATTATTGAATTAATTGGGGTGATTTTGATTACAAATGTTGGGCTGATCAAATATGACCAGATTAGTTCTGTTGTGTCGGATTTGATCAAAAAGATTAGATTTATTCTAATGGGTCATACTTAATCCAATAAGCAATTGGATGAATCAAACGGACCTAAGTTTGATCAATAAGTCTGAGATTGACTCAAATGGGCTTAAACAATAAGAGAACATAGGTCAGAAATCCCTGTCCAATTAGATTAGTTCTAATGAGGACAATAGACTATGCTTAAGATCTGGATTCCTGATCGACCGATCCAATGTATCAATCACATGAAACTCCCCAAAATAAAGAAATTTGTTTTTTCTTAATTACTTGTGTATTCTGTATATATTTGGTCTATATGTGGGAATTGAAGATGATCGATTTTGTTACTGGTCTGTTAGTTTTGTATTGACATCATGATTTTCAATTCCAGAACAATATACACGATGAATGGTCGCTATGAACGACAACATGAGTTATGGGAGGAGATCAAGAAGCTGGAATATTACCCGGATCACGGAGTCGGTAGGCTTATTGGCCGGCTTGATTGGCTGTTCTGGAATCTAGTGCAAGAAGGGTATCCAATCCAGGACAAAGAAAGAAGATAAGCTCTAGTTTATTCATTGTCAAAACATCTTAGACAGATAGCATTCCAACTTTGGGATGATTCTGAAGGGCACATCTCATATTTAAAGATATGCAGACAGTTACTTCATTTGAAATGGGATCCTGAAGAATCTAAAGAGGATCAAGATCCTGAAAAAATAGACCTCGAAGAATCTGAGGAGGATCCGAAAATGGATCCTCAAGATTTTGAGGAGGATCCAAATCCCGCAGAATCTGAGGAGGATCCAGAAATGGATCCTAAAGATTTTGAGGAGGATCCAGAGATGGATCCCGAGGAGGATGTAGAGATGGATCCCGAAGAATCAAACGAGGATCCTCAAGAGTGTGTAGAAGATCCAGAAATGGATCTGATGGATACGTCTGAGGCTGATCCACCCATCATAGAGTCTGCGATAAACGGAATACAATTACCCACTGCTCTAGCATTTATCCTAGTGGGAGTAATGTTGGCATATCTAGTTTATTAGTGTTCTATTTATTGTCGTTATGTACGAACAGTGTTAGCTCATTTAGTTTTTAAGTCATGTAATAATTTCTGTTGTTATGTACGAACAGAATTATATAATGAAAAGTTATGTTATATGTTAACAAACTTGGAAATGATTAGTTCATTTCATGATATGATTAGTTCATATATATATGATTCATTCATTAGATGGGATGTGTGTAATAAAATTAATCAATGTTGATTAGATTAGAACATACGAATGATGAGTAGAAACAAAGTTATCACTTGATTTTGTAAACTAATTCTAATTTACACTGAGTCAATAATTAATTGCACATAAATGAATTACATTGAAATAATAAATAATGTGTTTATTTATGTAGATCATGGCAACTAAAAATATCATAGCTAAACTCAATAAGGGTGAGAAATTATATGGGGATAACTACAAAATCTGACACCTCAAGATACAAAATGTTCTTAAGGAACAAGAAGTTCTAGAGGTTGTAAATCAATTTATGGAAGAACCAGCTGATGGTTCTACAGCACAGCACAAACGTGACCTTGATGCCTATAAGGCATGGAAAAGGAAAGACTCTATTGCTAAGGGTATATTGATTAGTTCAATGGTGGATGACCTGGTATTTGAGTATGAGCCATTACCATCGGCTCATGCTGTCTGGGTAACCCTTAAAGAGAATTACAGTGGAGTAAGTCTCAGTAAGCTCCATCAGCTAACAATTAAGTTTTATAGCTGTAAAAAACACTAGAATGTTATCATGACCCAACATCTCAGGGAGATGGGCAACATGATTCGAGAGCTTAAGACTACTGGTCATGCGTTGACCGATGAACAACAGGTTCAAACAGTTATCCGTTCCCTCCCTGATTTTTAGGAAACGATGAAACAGAATCTGACCTACAGTGAGAGTATCAAGACTTTCACCGATGTCTCACATCATGTTAAACTTGAGGCGGAGAGGATTGAATCCACAAGGATTTCTGGTTAAGCTTTTGTAGCTGAAGGTTCTAATTCCAAGAATAAGAAAAGATGGTTTACGAAAGGAAAGGAGGCTAGTGTTGTTGCTGTTAAAAATCAAATCAAGAAGAAAGGAAAGAGATATGGACAAATACCTAAGAGCAAGTTGACCTGCTTCAACTGTGGCAAGAAGGGCCACATTGCTCGGGATTGTACTGAGCCTAAAAAGGTAGATCCACCTCTATCTTCTTTCCATGAGCAATATGTTGCAAGTACGGTGTTGTTAGCTGATTCATATCCTTTGTGGATTGTAGATTCATGAGTAACGAACCACGTAGCACGTGATCAAACTACATATGTGGAGTACCATCGGGTACCAGTTGGCAACAAACGGATATATGTAGGAAACAATGTAAGAATTGAAGTCAAAGGAATTGGTACTTGTAAGCTCAACCTACGTGGTGGGTGTACGCTGTTTCTACATGATGTCCTGTATGCTCCTGAGATTCGACGGAATCTGGTTTCTGTCATTTGTCTTCTTGATTTAGGTTATAATGTAAATTTTTATAGTCGTTGTGTGGAACTTCGAATTAACTCTGTGTTAATTGGGTATGGTTATGTAACAAATGGTTTTATGGTTCTTAATGTAGAATCAAATAATAATGATGGTTGTTTTTCAAACATTGCTCTTACTAGAATGATTATGTTAATGATGAAATTTGGCATGCTAGGCTAGGACAAGAACGAATGAATAGATTAGCTAAGGAGGACCTTTTGGCCACTCATGCTAAGATTAACTTGTCTATATGTGAGCATTATCTTGCTGGAAAGGCAACTCGAAAACCATTTGGCAAGGCTATTAGCGTTGAATCACCATTGTAATTAATTCATTCGGATATTTGTGATCCAATGAATATGAAGGCTAGAAATGGGAGTTCTTATTTAATTACATTTATTGATGACTTCACATATTTTGATCATGTGTATTTATTTTCTCACAAATCTGAAGTATTAGATTGCTTTATTCGTTACTTGAACGAAGTTGAGAATCAATTGAAACGTAAGGTTAAAACTTTACGCACTGACCATGGAGGTGAATATTTGTCTGATTAGTTCAAGATAATATGTAATGAGAAAAGGATTATTAGACAGCTAACTATCCCTAGAACTCCACAGCAAAATGGGGTTGCTGAAAGAAGAAATAGGACTCTTCTTGAAATGGTTAGGTCTATGATGGCGCAGGCTAATTTGCCAATCTCCTATTGGGGAGATGCATTAATAGTTGCGGCCTATATACTTAACAAAGTGCCTTCAAAGTCAATTCCATTTACCCCACATGAACATTGGACAGGCAGAAAGTCGGATTTAAGTAATCTGAGACCTTGGGGATCAGCTGTCACGTTCATGATAAGACTCACGAACATGGAAAATTATGACCCAGAGGTAAGAAGTGTATCTTTATAAGGTATTCTAAGACTTCTAAGGGTTATGTTTTTATTAGTGAGCGACAAGATGGAACCATCTCTGAAATAGAGTCAAGAGATGCTACTTTTCTTGAAACTGAGTTCCCAACATGAGGTGAAATTGATAAGACAATTCCTCTATATGAGATAGAGGAGGAGGATAATGTTCCTTTATCAAAAAATCAAGAGATGTCTGAATCTAGTCAACCTAGTGGGAGTAATTTGCCACTGAATGAGTCATTTTCTCAACAATCTAACCTACGAAGAAGTAGTCATCAGATTATTACTCGGAGAAGGTTTGATATTGAGAATGAGGCATTGATGATTCTCTCGATTGATGATGAGGAACCTCGAACAGTTGAGGAAGCTTTGAGATGCTCAGTTAGAAAAGAATAGAAAGTTGCAATGGATGAGGAAATGGAGTCAATGAGAAAGAATCAAGTTTAGGATTTAGTCGATCTTCCTCCGGGCCGAAGGGCTATTGGGAATAAGTGGATTCTCAAAGTAAAGAGGAAAGCGGATGGATCGATTAATCGATACAAAGCTCGATTAGTTGCAAAAGGATATACCCAAATGGAGGGTATTGACTTTGAAGAGACATTCTCCCCAGTTGTGAAGTTTGTGTCAATACTTGTCATCCTAGCTATAATAGCACAATATGAAATGGAATTACATCAGATGGATGTAAAAATAGCTTTCCTTAATGGTAATCTTGATGAAGAAATCTATATGGTACAACCAGAAAGTTATGTTCCTGAACACCAAGAGAAAAGAGTATGTAGACTTAGGAAGTCTATATATGGGCTAAAGCAAGTGTCAAGACAATGGAACATAAGATTTAATGAAGTCATTTTGTCTTATAGTTTCGAAATGATCAATGAGTTGTGTTTACCTTAGAAAGGAAAAAGGAAAGTTTGTCATCTTATCATTATATGTTGATGATATGCTAATAGATGGAAGTAACATAAAGTGTGTGATAGAAGTCAAAAGTTGGCTTTCATCGCAATTTGACATAATAGATATGGGAGAAGCAGAGTACATCTTAGGAGTGAAGATCGTTAGAGATCGATCAAAAAGGCTTTTGGGTTTGTCTCAAGAAGCTTATATCACTAAAATGCTACAATACTTCAATATGTCAGATTGCAACATTGAACAGATGCCTATAGCAAAAGATATTATTTTGAGCAAAAGTATGTATCCCAAGACTCCTAAGGAAATAGCCGAAATGAAGAAAAAATTATATGCCAGTACTATTGGTAGTTGATGTACACTCTGTTGTGTACTCGTTCTGATATAAGCTATACTATTGGCTTAGTTAGTCATTTCCAGTCAAACCCAGGATCGAGACACTGGAAAGCAGTGAAGAAGATATTTAGATATCTCAAAGGAACAGTAGATTATTGCCTCTGTTTCCAAGAATCAGAAATAAGCCTAGGTGGCTACACAGATGCAGATTGGGCAGAGGACCTTGATGATAGAAAATTCATATTTGGCTATGCCTTCTTGTTGAATAGCGGTGTCATCTCATGGAACAGCAAGAAGCAGGCTTGTGTAGCCTTGTCGACAATGGAAACTAAGTATGTGGCTTGTACAGCGGCTATGCAAGAGGTTGTCTAGCTAAGAAGGTTCCTGAAGCATCGGAATATTGTTGAGGATAATGGGAGTCCTGTTACAATGTACTATGACAGTCAAGCTGCAATAGCATTTTCCAAGGATCCCAAATATCACAGCAAAGGTAAGCATATAGAAATTAAGTATAATTTTGTAAGGGATCGATATTGTTGACAAGAAAAAGATAATTCTTGAGTACATCCCTACACAAAATATGCTTGCTAATCTTTTTACTAAGTCATTGACTAAAGAGTCATTTTATGAACATGTGAAGTCTTTGAGACTTCGAAGAATGTAACTTATTGTAAAGACATTTTGATAAATGAAAAATGTCATGATCTATTCAGTGTATATGTCTTTGTTACATTCGAATAAAAGTCTCGATAAGCATGCTGGCAGATTGAGATTATTCCACTCACATGGGCAATCATCTCTATTTGTTAAGTATAAATAGAGGTAAGACCGTTGCTTATGGGACAGCTTATGTAGCTGTGAATAGAGACATACTCATAAGTTAAGGTCGCCTTGATAATTATGTCAAGATGAGATCATTTATGTAATGATTGGAGTAAATGCACCCACCATTTACTGAATCTGCTTAAAGGTCAGATTAGAATTCATATGTTGAATTCAAGATTAGACATTAGGTATGTCTAGATCGAAATATGTACGATGTTAAATTTTGAGAAAAACATGCGCTCTTTTTAGTAAAGAGAATAACATCGTAGCATGTGATTCATACCACATGTGTTATGGCGACAAGAATGGTAGTAGGAGAATGGATCCCTTCTTCTCTACTATGTGAGACCCTTGACATTATAAGTTAATCTCAATCTTGCCCTAAGTGACTATTTAGTTGTCTACTTGAAGTTTTAATCAGTGTCTGCTACTTTAGTATATTTCCTATTGGCTATGGATGATTCGGTCTATGGAGCATAACTAGGAAAGTGACTAATTAGAATGAATAGATTCTAGTTAAAAAGGAAGATTAAGATTGATTTACATCTGTGACATTTATTCACTGGTACCAGTTACATTTTTAGTTTAGTACATAAAATGTAATTGTGAATAATTTGTTTGATTGGAGATGTTGAACATGCTCTTGACATATAGTCAATATGAGGGATTAGAGATGTTCATATTGATGTAAATAATTTAATCTGCGGTAAAGGCAAGTCATTTATATCTCTGATTCATTTTATGGAGCAGCTAAGTAAAGTGTGACAATCTTCTTAGCAGTTGAATGCTCAGTGTGCTTGTTGTCGCACGAATCATTTTTCCTAATATATGGAATGGATGTTCTTATTTGGTCTTTGTGACTAATTAATTTTATGCTCTGGTCTTCGTGACTTGATCCTCATAAAGTCTACGTGACTTATTTGGTCTTTGTGACTAATTTTGCCCTGGTCTTCGTGACATGATCACCTTGTAGTCTGTGACTACCATGGTATATGTGATCATATAGCCTTATGGATTAACTTGGACGAGTGGGAGATGTTGGACGTTGAGAGGAGACGAAGGGGCGTTCTTCCCCTTCATCTCCCCTTTGTACAAATGTCAAGGAGGCGAAGGGGCGTCCTTTCCCCTTCGTCTTCCTCTTTCATCTTATAAAAGGCATCCAAGATAAGAGGTGAGGAGGAGAAAAAAGGGAAGGTGATAAGGAGGAAAGAAAAGGTGTGAGGTGATCAGTGTGTGAGCGAAAGAGAACGTCCTGGGCTCCAGGATTTGGTTCGTGAAAAAGTTCGAGGAGGTTCCAAGCGGTGATCTTCTCGGTGACAGAAGCAACAACGTCTTCGATGACATCTTCTGTGATTTCTTCGGGAGATCAATGTAAGTCATTTACAGTTTAGTTTATGGTTTTATTTCATGCTATCTGGATCAACAAACTCGACTAACCAAGTTCAAGTTGGAACTTCAACTCATGATGCAAAACTTGAGGAAGAAAATTCTGTTGGATCGAAAGCGCTAGAGGGGGGGTGAATAGCGCTCGTGGCTTTCACACTTTTCATATATGGAAATTTAAGTAACGCAGCGGAAAGTAAAAAATACACACACAAGAAGACCAAGATTTACTTGGTTCGGAGCCTAGGGCGACTCTTACTCCAAGGCCCACGCTCTTTGAGCATTTACTGTGGACAACAACTATAATCGCGTAAATCTTTTACAAAAGGAAATACAGATGCTTAATAAAAAATGACACTACCGATAATACAAGAGATGAGTGGAAATTAGTCGTCAGTTGTCGGAGCAGCAGAGTGTTGCTTGAGTGTTCGGAGCAGCGTACGAGCGCACAGGATGTTCTGTTCGAGATTGAGGCTCCTTTTTATAGGCTCTGTAAAACTGATCCAGATCCCCAAGTCTCGGGATCAGGTTTGACCCGAGGCAGATTGGTCGACCGATCCCCGCGTTCGGTCGACCGATCAGGCGATCTCCTCCTATTCGATCCACCCGAACCGCTCGCTCTGCTTCGATCTGGTCAAGTATTATCCCCGGTTTGGTCGACCGAAAACCCGGTTCGGTCGACTGATCCCCTGGTCGAGCCCGGTCCATTCACTGGAAATCTGATCTGCTGCTTTGGGGGTTCGGTCGACCGATACCTAGGTTCAGTCGACCGATCCCGGTCAATTCTGACCCTGCACAGAAACTGTTAGAAATGTTCTCCTTCAAAATAGAGTTAGAATATAGCAGAGAATATATAAGTAAGTAAATTGACAGTCTTCGGACTGCCCGGTTCTGACTTCGGATTTCCGACCGGAAACCCTAGGTCGAACCAACGCCTACTGTTCCCTCTTCCGGGGAACGCATCCTCACCTACTCCCCTCAGGAGTGATTACCTGATGCCAGTCCGGTCCTCCAGACCGATTGGACTTTCTGCCTAGGGTTACCGCCCCCTAGGACCTAGGGTTACTGCCCCCTAGGGTTTTTCTCCACCTAGGGTTACCACCCCTTAGGACCTAAGGTTAACCCCCCCCCCCCCTTAGGATTTTCCTCCACCTAGGGTTACCGCGCCCCTAGGACCTAAGGTTGTCTCCCCTTAGGGTTTCCCTCCACCTAGGGTTACTACCCCCTAGGACTTAGGGTTACCACCCCCTAGGGTTTTCACCTTGCCTAACCGCAGCTAGGACTTTTGCCTAAGAACACTTAGGACTTTCCTGCAATCTCCATCAGACATGTTAGATCACAAATAAGTTTAACTTTGACTCTTTTGCCATTATCAAAACTTGGGTTCGATCGTCGGATGCTTCCTGCACCAACAATCTCCCCCTTTTTAATTATGACAACTGAAATTCAAAGTTAAGTAAAATAGATGCATAAATGCATAAACGATCTTCAAAGTTTAAGAAACATAAACAAGCTTAAGCAAATAAGCATAACTTAAGCTAAAACATACTTAAACTTTTAAGGCTCCCCCTTAATAAGAGAGCACTTTTTAAATTTTGCGAATTGAATTTTGAATTTTCCCCTACTCTCCCCCTTTGTCATATATCAAAATAAACAAGGGAGTAAGAAGGAACAGTGATTAACGATCTTAGCTTGTTTTTAACTTGTCAAAAATGTTTAATTATTGTGAAACTTTTAACTTGTAGAAATTAATAATCTTGATTAAGTTTGAAAAATGACTTTAGCCAAGGAGAATTATTTTGACTTTAAAAAGTAACTCAAGTAAATTTGAAAAATATTGAGAGGCTTAAAAAGCTAGGTAAGCTTGTAAAATGCTTAATTTAGGAAGTTAAAACAAGCTTTAAAACAATTAATTAAATTTGGAAACCTTGTAAATAATATTTATCAATATTTGAAAGAGCTAAAAAAGATACTTAGCTAAATTGAACAAGCCTTTTAAGAAATATCTAGCTAAGATTTAGGTTAATTTGAAAAAACATTTGGTACAGTAATTTGAAAATCTGGATTTTGAAAAGGCTTCAAAAGAGACTAAGTTTTAAAAGCTTTTGAGAATAAGCTTGTAAAGTTGCAACTAAGGCCATTTGCACTTTTCAGAAAATTTGTTAAGTCCTAAAGTCCAAGCATGAGTAACTTAAATACTTAATTTTTGTGGCCACATGTCTAACCAGTTAGCTAATAGCTGATTACCTAGAGAGTAACAGCTTTCACTTGGTTAGTCAAGTTAAGTCAATTGATCCAGTTAGATTTGACTAGGTCTGGATAACTTAACTTGATTAATGTAATGTTGGTTTTTAATGCCCAGATTTACTGTGATGCACAGAAATAAGCATTCTGAAGTCTAGGTTGTCTCCTATGCATCTCACGTCGTTCTAAGTTTTACAAACACAAACAAGTTATGTCTAGTGTGCTTGTGAGATGCTCTAGCTGAAACCTAGGGGAACATGATATCTAAAGGTAAGCCCTAGGCTAAGTTCAAATTTAGAAAGTCTAATAAAATTGGAGTTTTGAAAACATAATTTTTCCTAAAATTTTGAAAACCAATAAAAGAAAGTTGATTTGACAAAATAAGTTCTATTCTACTAAACATATTCATATTTGTCTTCTAATTGCACTGAACTCAAGTTCAGGTAAGGGCTTTATGAATATGTCAGGTAGGTTTGTTTTGGACTCAACATAGTTAAGTACAATATCACCCCTAGCTACATGATCCCTTATAAAATGATGGTTTACTTCTATGTGTTTTGTTCTTGAGTGGTGAATTGGATTCTTGGTTAAATTAATTGAACTTATGTTGTCAATTGAAATTTTGGTGTTATGATATTCTAGTTGGTAGTCGTTTAGGGTATGCATCATCCATAATAATTGAGATGCACATTCTCCTAGGGCTATGTACTCAGCTTCAGTGGTAGATAGGGTAACACAGTATTGCTTTCTGCTTGACCAACTTACTAGGCTCTGACCTAGAAATTGATAGCTACCACTTGTACTTTTTCTATCTAGTTTGCACCCGGCATAGTTTGAATCAGAATAGCCAGTTAGATCAAGGGTGCAAGTCCTAGGGTACCATAGTCCTACCTTTAAGGTTCCCTTAATATACCTAAGTATTCTTTTAATATAAGTTAGATGTGACTCTTTTGCACAAGATTGATATCTTGCGCACATACCTACTGTAAAAAGAATGTCTGGTCGACTTGCAGTTAGGTACAGTAGACTTCCTATCACACTTCAATAGTATTTCAAGTCTACTGGTTTACCTTCTAAGTCTGAGTCAATTTTTATATTAGTGGCCATAGGTGTATTAATATTTTTTGAGTTTTCCATTCCAAACTTTTTAATTAACTCTTTAGCATATTTAGTTTGGAAGATGTAAATTCCATCTTTTGTTTGCTTTATTTGTATACCTAAGAAAAAATTAAGTTCTCCTACTAAACTCATTTCAAATTCATTTTCCATTAGGTTTGTAAATTCTTTTAAAAATTTTGAATTTGTTGATCCAAATATTATATCATCTACATAAATTTGGGCTATGAAAATGTCTTTTTCTAAGGTTTTCACAAAAAGGGTTGGATCTACCTGACCTAGGTGGAACCCTTTTTCTAATAAATAGTTAGACAACCGTTCATACCAAGCCCTAGGAGCTTGTTTTAGTCCATATAGTGTCTTTTTTAGTCTAAAGACATGACTTGGATGTTCTAAGTCATCAAATCCTAAGGGTTGACCTATATATACCTCTTCTTTAATAAATCCGTTTAGAAATGCGGATTTCACGTCCATTTGGTATAGCTTGAATCCTTTGTGTGCTGCATAGGCTAGCAGTATCCTGATGGATTCAAGTCTGGCTACAGGGGCATAGGTCTCATCATAGTCTAACCCTTCTACTTGGTTACGTTGAATCCTTTGGCTACTAGTCTAGCTTTGTTTCTAACTATATTGCCCTGATCATCTAATTTGTTCCTAAAGACTCATTTAGTATCTATTATTGTTTTGTTAGTGGGTTTAGGTACTAATTCCTAGACTTGATTTCTTTCAAATTGGGCTAACTCTTCCTGCATCGCTAAGGTCCAGTCTGGGTCTGGTAGGGCCTCATTTATAGTTTTGGGTTCAATCTTAGAAATAAGGGCTATCTGACTTAGGTTCCTATATGATGACCTAGTTCTGACTCCTTGAGTTGGATCACCCAAAATTTGGTCAGATGGGTGATTTGTACTTGTTCTAGTTGGCCTTATATTTGGGTTAGTAATTGGTTCTTGAGAATCACTAGGTTTAAGTGTGTTTTCTTCATCTTCTATATTTCTTGAGTTAGTATTTTCTGTATTTTCATTTATTGTTGTAGGTAGTTTATTTTCTTCATCAAATATTACATTTGTTGTTTCTTCAACTTTTAGGGTATTTTTGTTATAAACTCTATATGCCATACTGGTTGTTGAGTATCCTAAAAGTATTCCTGGGTTTGTTTTTGATGAAAATTTTCCTAAGTAATCTTTGGTGTTTAAGATAAATACTTTACACCCAAATACTTTTAAATAGTTTAAGTTGGGGATTTTATTATAATATATTTCGTAGGGTGTTTTATTCTAAATTTTGTTAATTAGAATTATGTTTTGTATATAACAGGCTGTATTAATAGCTTCAGCCTAGAATTGATTGGATAATCCATATTCGTTTAACATGGTTCTAGCAGCTTCTTGTAAGGTTTTGTTTTTACGTTCTACTAGACCATTTTGCTAGGGGGTTCTAGGGAAGAAAATTCATGCTTGTACCCATTAGTTTCACAGAATTCAATAAAGTTATGATTTTCAAATTCTCCTCCATGGTCACTTCTAATTCTTTTGATCTGAGTATCTTTTTCATTTTCTATTAGCTTACAAAAGCTTTTGAATACTTCAAAAGTTTCATTTTTAGTTTTTATGAATTTTACCCAAGTAAATCTTGAGTAGTCATCGATTATTACTAAGCAATATTGGTTTTTGCTTAGTGACTTGGCTCCGTGTGAATCAAATAAGTCTAGGTGAAGGAGCTCAAGTGTTAAGATAGATCTGTTTAGATTGGTTAGCTTATGGTTTGACTTGGTTTATTTACCTTGTTGACAAGCATCACAAGTTGAATTTTTAATAAATTTGAGTTTGGACAGACCTCTAACTAGACCATTTTGACTCATTTTTTAAATGAGTCTTGTATGAGTGTGACCCAGTCTCCTGTGCCATAATTCAGTTTCCTCTTGTTGTGTCAAAAAATACTTTATTGAGGATGTTGGTAGGTTAATTGTATAAACATTATTTCTCCTAATGCCCTTAAGAATGATTTCAGGATTCTCAACATGTTTAACTATATACTCAAATTTGGTAAAGTTTACTGAGTAACCACTATCACATAGTTGACTGATACTGAGTAAGTTAAAGTTAAATTTTTCAACTAATAATACTTTTCGTATAATAAAATCGGAATTGAGTTTGATGTTACCTCTTCCGATTACCTTTAGTTTATCGTTGTTGCCGAATGGAATTGATCCTAATCCTTTTAATTTGAGCTTTGTGAACTTCAATCTATCTCCAGTCATATGTCTAGAGCATCTACTATCCAACATCTATTGATCCAATTCCTACACAAAAAGTATTTGAATTGAAGCCTCTTTAATGGAACAGATAGTTTGATTGAAGTTGACTCCTTAATTTTTACTTATTAAATTAAGTTTTTAATTATTAATTTAATTTATTAATTTAATTTAATTATTAATTAATTTAATTTTAAATTATTAATTTAATTTAATTTAATTTTAAATTATTAATTTAATTTAATTTAATTTTTAATATAATTTAATTTTTTATTATTAATTTTTTTATTATTAATTTAATTTAATTTTTTATTATTAATTAAATTTAATTTTAAAATTATTAATTTAACTTATTTTTAATTATTAATTTAATTTAATTTTTAAATTATTAATTTAACTTAATTTTTAATTATTAATTTAACTTAATTTTTAATTATTAATTTAATTTAATCCTTAGTCATCTCACCCGATCTAAATTTCAAATCAGGAAATCCTATAATTTTGTGAGATAAATTAGGTTCAATTATAGAGTTTGGTTTAACTTTGTGTTAGATTCAGATTTAGCTTTGGGCTCAACAAATAGACATTCTTTGGATAAACTTCTGAGTTATGGTGAGTCACTTAGACATCATTAAAGTAATTATGCCTTCGAGATTTTCCAAATAGTCCTATCCACTGAACTTAATACAAAACCTTGGTCTAACTGATTAGGATCCATAAAGGGTAGCTTCGATTAGTTCCACTTAGCCAAATGCACCAGGTCAAAGTCATATCTTCCTAGACATGCATAGATTAAACTTCCCTAACGTACTATCATCCAAAATTTCACCAGTACCATAGGTCAAGTTAAACTTGTCCCCTTTCTAATTAGTTCTACTTACCCTGCCGGGTAGGTTAGTTTTGAAGGTGCTAGCTATTCTGAAGCCTCCTCCTATATTGCTGATTTACCTTTTATGATTTAATTTATAACTTAGATTTAAGTTTTAAATTTTATTTAATTAATGTTAATTTAACTTAATTTAATTATTTTCTTTTGATGATTTATCTTTTTATTAATACAGTTTTCCTTTTGGCTCCCCCTAGATCATAGCCTCGATATGGTCTATCAAGGTAGTGTACTTGATCATTGGGGACCCAATAATGACCAAGTCCAACTTGATTAACTAAGTTGGACTTAGGTACCCATGCTTGGACTATTTTACTATTTGGTCTGTTCACTAAAAATAAATAAGATCGAAATTTTCTATTTGCTTTGAATCTAAGTCCAGATCAGTTGTAAACAGCTTTTTGTTTTCCAAGAATCGGATCAAGATTCTTGGAACCCAAAGTGAACCGTTCCAATGTAGTTTTCAAATCCTTGACTTGACTTTTCAAGCTGGAATTCTCTTCCTCAAGTTTTTGGACTTGAGTTGAGGTTCCAGTATGAACAGATTCAGTCAAGGATTCGTTATTAGTCGCTTCTTTAAGGGATGTTACCTCCTTTAGAAACGACTTGATCCGAACTTTGGACTTAGCTACTTTATGCATTAAATAATTAATTAAACTGAAAAGGTGATTCATACTTACAGAGGGGTTTTGTCCTTCGGAAACGGATATGGATCCGTGGCTTCTCTTAGACTCGGCTTCCGATTCGTCCTCGCTTCCGGATTCGTTCGTGTAGTCCCGAACCATCAACGCGAGAAAACTCGTCTACTCGAGTTCTTTATCGTCGTATTCCTCGGAGGAGGACTCATCCCATGTTGCCTTTAGGGCCTTCTTTCTCCTTGATTTCTTCGAATCCTTCTGGTTCGGGCAGTTCACCTTGATGTGCCCCTTCTGATTGAACCTATAGCACGTCACCTCGAATTTGACTTTTGATCTTGATTGGGCTTCTTTGGACTGGATGGCCTTTCTGACATCCTTTTTGTTGAAGTCTTTCTTTTTGTAGAATTTCTTCACCAGGTTTATGATTTCGATTGTGAGCTCATCATCATCATCGTACGAATCTGGTTCTTCTTCTGACTCTGGTTTCTGCGTTTTGTTTTCAATTCGCGTACTCTTCCTGTACCTGCAACCAAAGCCAACCCTTTCTCGGCAGGGCATGCATTAATCTGCTCATGCAACTCAAATTCGGAGAATAACTCGTCTAATTTAATGCAAGAAAGATCCTTAGAGACCTTGTAAGCATCTACCATTGATGCCCACAAGGTGTTCCTTGGAAAAGCGTTCAGAGAGTACCTGATTATGTCCCGGTTCTCCACCTTTTGTCTGATCGCATGAAGGTCATTGAGTAGATCTTGTATCTGGGCGTGGAGTTGGGTAGCCGTCTCACCTTCCTGTAATTTAATATTGTATAATTTATTAAAAATTAAGTCCCTCTTACTTACATTGGTGTCGGAGGTCCCTTCGTGAAGCTCGATCAGCTTCTCCCATAGCTCATTGGTGCTCGAGAATGGACCGACGCGGTTTAGCTCCTCCTTCGTCAATCCACACTGTAGGGTGCACGTTGCTCTGGCATTTGCCTCCACCTTCTTGATTGTTGTTGGATCCCAGTTTTCGTAGGGTGTTGGTTTGCCATCTTCGTCAGTTGATAGTTCAAACCTGGTCTTGACGATCATCCACATCTCGAACTGGATCTTCAGGAAGTTCTCCATTCTGCTCTTCCAGTAACCGAAGTCCTCTCCAGTAAAGAGTGAGGGACGGATAGTGCTATAGCCTTCTTGTTGGGTCATTTAGATCTGACACAGAAAGATAACAAAAGAATATCCCAGGACTTGATTATGGATTAGTAGTGCGGTATGAAAATAAGGGTAAATTACGTTCTTGAGTGGTGTTGCACCGACTTCGAGAAAAGAATTCGATAATGAAAAAAACTTGATCAGAAAATAGCAATTTTGCTAATTCCAATCGACTCCAAAAAATAGAAAACACCACGAAAGAAATGCATGATTGGTGGTTACACCACATCAACGCTACCCCTCTCTGATACCAATTGTTGGATCGAAAGTGCTAGAGGGGGTGAATAGCGCTCGTGGCTTTCACACTTTTCGTATTCAAAAATTTAAGTAACGCAGCGGAAAGTAAAAAATACACACACAAGAAGACCAAGATTTACTTGGTTCGAAGCCTAGGGCGACTCCTACTCCAAGGCCCACGCTCTTTGAGCGTTTACTGTGGGCAACAACTATAATCGCGTAAATCTGTTACAAAAGGAAATACAGATGCTTAATAAAAAATGACACTACAGACAATACAAGAGATGAGTGGAAATTAGTCGTTAGTTGTCGGAACAGTAGAGTGTTGCTTGAGTGTTCGGAGCAGCGTACGAGCGCACAGGATGTTCTATTCGAGATTGATAATTAGATTGCTTCCTGAGGCTCCTTTTTATAGGCTCTGTAAGACTGATCCAGATCCCCAAGTCTCGGGATCAGGTTTGACCCGAGGCGGATCGGTCGACCGATCCCCGCGTTCGATCGACCGATCAGGCGATCTCCGCCTATCTGATCCGCCTGACACGCTCGCTCCGCTTCGATCTGGTCAAGTATTATCCCCGGTTCGGTCGACTGATCCCCTGGTCGAGCCCGGCCCATTCGCTGGAAATCTGATCTGCTGCTTTGGGGGTTCGGTCGATCGATCCCGGTCAATTCTGACCCTGCAAAGAAACTGTTAGAAATGTTCTCTTGCAAAACAGGGTTAGAATATAGCATAGAATATATAGGTAAGTAAATTGACAGTCTTCGGACTGCCCGGTTCTGACTTCAAATTTTCGACCGGAAACCTTAGGTCGAACCGACGCCTACTGTTCCATCTTCTGGGGAACGCGTCCTCACCTACTCCCCTCAGGAGATATTACCTGATGCCAGTCCGGTCCTCCAGACCGACTAGACTTTCTGCCTAGGGTTACCACCCCCTAGGACCTAGAGTTACCGCCCCCAAGGATTTTTCTCCACCTAGGGTTACCACCCCTTAGGACCTAAGGTTAACCCCCCCCCCCCCCCTTAGGATTTTCCTCCACCTAGGGTTACCGCCCCCTAGGACCTAAAGTTGTCGCCCCTTAGGGTTTCCCTCCACCTAGGGTTACTACCCCCAAAGACTTAGGGTTACCACCCCCTAGGGTTTTCACCTTGCCTAACCGCAGCTAGGACTTTTGCCTAAGAACACTTAGGACTTTAATTTCCTGCAATCTCCATCAGACATGTTAGATCACAAATAAGTTTAACTTTGACTCCTTTGCCATTATCAAAACTTGGGTTCAATCGTCGGATGTTTGCCGCACCAACAAATTCTAACTTGAAAGATCAAGTCGAGCGACTCAAAGAAATGTTGAAAAAGTTTGAGCTGGGATCCAAGTGTCTAAATATGGTACTTAGGTCGCAACGAGTCATGTACAACAAATCGGGACTTGGCTATAACCTAACAAAATCAGCAAATCGTATCTATCTCTAATCAGTCAAAATGTTAGAAATCAAGTCCAAGCATGGATTTCTAAAAAAATATTTAACTAAACCAATCAAAACAAACCAATATTTGATCCCTAAGAGTCAAATTCATTACTTAAATAGACCATATCTAAGCTATGACTTAGGGGGAGCAAATAGAAAACTAGTTCAACCAACTTGATCTACTATGCATGCTTAGAATTAGGTTTACTTTTCTGCTTAGCTCAGAATGGTTAGTTAAAAAGGTTTACCAAACCCTAATAATATAGCATCGGAATGAATTAGGATAATAGTATGTCAAAGAAGCTTTGTCGAATGTATGTTTAGGCTGAATCTTGGGTATTCAACTTGGTGCACTAGACTTAGTGGATCTAACCGAAGCTACCCCAATCAAACATTGGCTAGTTAGACCAAAACATAGTATTAAGCTTTTGGGGCAGGACTATTTTGGAAAGTATTCAGCAAGTGGTCCACTGTTGATATACAAGAAGGTCATATGTCTTACCACTGAATTAAAAATTTATCCTTAGGAAGCTTGCTTAATTAACCCAAAGCTAAGTTTCAATCTAACATGGGTTGAACAACCTTTTTTATAGGCTTTTTAATCTAAATCGAATCAACTTTAATTTAACCTTAAAATCAAAATTCTAAACTTAATTAAAAATATTTTAAAACTTAATTAAAAATATTTTAAACTTAATTAAAATTTATTTTTAAAACATAATTAAAATTATTTTAAAACTCAATTAAAATTATTTTAAAACTCAATTCAAATTATTTAAAACTTAATTCAAATTATTTTATAAAAACTTAATTAAAATTATTTTAAAATTTTAATTAAAAATTATTCTAAAACTTAATTAAAATTATTTTAAAATTTAATTAAAAATTATTTTAAAACTTAACTATAAATATTTTAAAACTTAATTAAAAATATTTTAAAACTTAATTAAAATTATTTTTAAAAACTTAATTAAAATTATTTTAAAATTTAATTAAAAATTATTTTAAAAACTTAACTAAAGATATTTTAAAACTTAATTCAAAATATTTTAAAACTTAATTAAAAATATTTTTAAAAACTTAATTAAAAATATTTTAAAACTTAATTAAAAATATTTTAAAACTTAATTAAAAATTATTTTAAAACTTAATTCAAATTATTTAAAAAAAATAGTTCGGTCGACCAAACTCAGCGCAAACATTGCAAACCAGTTGTTGTGCCTTCAATTTATCGGTCAACTGAAACACCGATTCAGTCGATTGAAAACGTAAGATAAACACTGAAAATTAAACCAACCTTTAATTATTTGGTCAACCGAATACCTTGTTCGGTAGACTGAAAGCTTGAATTCACCCTCATCCAATGCGAAAAGTATAGCAGTTATCAATGTCTCGATCGACAGAAAATCTTGTTCAGTCGACCGAACACCAAAACCCTTTTCCTGATTGGTTGAAGATTTTAAGGGATCGGTCGACCGATCGAAAGCTATAAAACTGACCCTCCAGCATAAGCCGAATCTCACCCAAACCCTTCCTCCCTTTCGTCTCCTTCTACGCCTTTTAAAGATCATTCGCCGTTTACAACCTTCCTTGGAACACGATTATGCCTCAATAATTTCTATCCAAACATCCTTTCTTTTATTAATTACTATTCATTTATTCAATTCTTTTAATATTAGTAAAAAGAGTCGCGCAACTGCACAAAGGGAGGCTAACTACTCCTTAAATTCCAGCCAAGACCCTAGATTTTCCACCGAAGATCTATGTAAATCATTTCAAAATAAAAAATTTAAAGTGATAGGGACTCATTGTCTTGACCTTCAATTCTATCAAACATATTGTCCAAAGGACATAGACATCACGCAACATTTTTAACTTGATAGTATTGTTTTCTATCGGCATGCATATAATCTAATTCTATGTTCTAAATTTTATCACAACTTGTGTGAACTCGACTCCCATCACTATAAGACTAGAGTTGCAACCTGAGATATGTTGTTTAACCTTGATATATTTCTCAGGTTTTTACGAATCCAACCTTCTGTTAACCACATCTTTTTTAGTTCTTTCCTTCCTGACATACTACCCGCTCCTTTCGCTCATCTGACCCTGGATCTTATGTATGTTGATTTCTTTGAGGGGCCACATCCCAAAAAGATGTCTACTGTACCACTCAGTCCAACTGACAATGACTTTTATAAGATGATTGTGTCTTGCATTCATCCTCTGTTGTCTAGAAATCAGGGAGTTCTACGTCCAATACATCTTTTTCTGATGTATGCACTGAGACACGGACTCGACTTTGACTTGGGTTACTGGATTTTCATATCCAATATCTATTATTTGGGGTACAACACCTCGAATAAAGTTCACATGATCTAGTGTCGCGTTCTCACTACCTACATTTCTCTCTAGGTGTAGGAGTTCACCGAGGTGAATTGATAGAGTTGTCTAATTTTGATGTTGTTGGAATTAGGCAATTGTTTTTTGCTAGGATTAAGACTATCACAAAGGAACTTGTGTATAAATGGACCCATCCACGATATATTCCACCAGTAGCCAAGGAAGATATAGTTGAGGAGAAGCCGATTGCGGTCGAGGAGCATAGTCAGTCACCATTTGATCCAAGATTTGCATTGACGCCTTTTTTGACACTGCTCAGGGCAACTCTTACACACCCCCGCCGTCGACCAGTGATTTTTTAGTCATCTTCAAGATGACATTTTTGGACGGTTCAACTCCTTAAAGACCAAGATGAATGATCAGTACAACTCTCTCAAAGGACAAATTACAGATTTTTGTCAGGAGATGACTGATCGTACTGATATCTTAGAGAGGGAACAGTGTCAGATGTTTGATTATCTTCATACTGCAGATGATGATGACGGCGAGTGATCTTTAGGACTAGATACATATTTTTATGACTTGTTGACATTATGCCTATGTGTGTATTTGAATTTGGTACTTGTTTTACTTGTTAGTTTTGAGTACTTTTTTGTTTTGTCTCTCAATCTGCATCTTAATTGAATCATGCATGCAGTTTATAGAATAAGTCTTTTTCTTTAATACATATTTTTGAAAATTATTACTTAGTAGCTTTTAAAAATTAAATTTTCAAAATTTATTTTTAAAATAAATTTTAAAATATTTTATCTTTTTGGAGTAGCTTAGGTCTTCCTGTAAAAATGCATGTTCTTATAGTTTTAGTAGCCAGCATCTTACAAGCACAGTAGGATACCTTATTTGTGTATTTTGAAAACATAGAATGGTGTGGGATGCTTAGAACTTAGCCTAAGATTTAAGATGCTTATGTCAGTGCATTGCTATAAATCTAGACTTTAAAAAAAAAACACATTGATCAACTTAGAAAATCTAGCTAGTAACAACCTAGTTAGAATCATACTCTCAAGTTGACCAACCTGAATCAAAGCTGCTATCTTATGGTAGTCAGCTAAGTATGAAGGTTGGGCATTTTATCATAAGGACATTTTTATCTAGTTTTTAAAATCATACTTGGACTTTTAGGTACTTATCAATTTTAGTGGGAGCATTAATAACATTTTCTCAATTATTTTTCGAATTATTTTCAAAAGTAACATTTACATATTTTCAAATTTTTTTAAACTCACATTTAATCTTCAACTTAATTTTAAACTTAAATTATTTTCACTTTCAATTTTTTTTAACTTATCAAATTTTTAAAATTACTTTTACCCTAAGAAATTTTTAAACTTTAACTTACCAAATTTTTTAAATTTTTTCACCTTAACAATTTTTCAAAATTATTTTACACTAACAACCTTTTAAAATTTAACTTATCAAAATTTTTTCCTACCAAATTTTTAACTCTACCAAATGTTCCTATTTTTTTACTTTAGAAAATTTCAAACTTCCTTTCAAAATGTATCTTTCTCAGCTTTTAAAGGTCTACTTTTCTTACTTGCTTAGATTTTTTTATCAAAACCTTATTTTTGAAACCATATTTCAAAACTCTTAAGTTGTGTTTCCCCTATTTTTTATGTGTGCCAAAGGGGGAGAGATAGTAAATTCAGGGGGAGTTGTTAAACTCAAGGGGAGTAAAATGAAAAATAAAAATGCTTGTTTACTTATATGTTTGCATATATTATTAACTTAACTGTGAACCTTGATTGCCAAACATCAAAAAGGGAGAGATTGTTGGTACAGGGTGCACCAAAATTGAACCTGAATTTTGATGTTGTCAAATATTCAAGTTAAGTCTTATTGTGATCTAACAAGTTGACTGAGTGTGCAGGCTGTTTACTCAACCGGGAAAGTCCTAATCGTGACTAGGCAGGAAAGACTTAGCAAATCGTGGAAGACAGGCGGAAAGACCAAGTGGGTCTAGAGGATCCGACACTTGGCAAGGAAGCTCAATAGGTTTGGAGGACCGAAAATCGAGGGAAAGTCTTGATGGGTCAATCCGATGGTAAGTGGTAAAGTCTAAACAGGTCTATAGGACCAAGGTTTGGTGTAGGATCCTTGGTGGCCGGCTAGAGAGGGGGTAAATAGCCTTGTAAAGAAAAACAACCTTCCTCAAACTTTATAGCTTACTAAATATCAACACTTGCATAAAATAATTAAAAGACTAAAAAAAGGTGATGCACAAAGAAATTACTTAGTTACAACCGGGGAGGTTGTTAATCCAAGTAAAATGTAAAGCTCACTAAAATTTTTCTCTGGCCAAAGAAGCTTCTTACAGCAGTTAGATCTCACAACTAGAAAGTTAAACAAAAGAAATCGTTTACAAGTGTTCTCTCTTTTTCTTGTTCATATTAACCATTGGGACCAGGGTTGTATTTATAGCCCTGGTCGGGGCGCTTGGATGGGTTCCAGACGCCTGGGAGGGGATAAACTTTTATAGCCGTTGTAACAAAATGTGTCACGTCGCATTCTGGATAATTTTCTGCTCCGAGCACCCGGACCAGAAAGTCAACTTCTAGTTGACTTTTTGGTCCAGGTCTTCCGCTCCAATCCCACTCGTATTGGTCTAGATCTTTCGCTCCTGCTTCGCTCGCTTGGGTCATCTCGGTCATCCGAAATAGGACTCACCCAAACCCAACTTACGGCCTTCGAGCAATCTTCCACTTCGACTTCTCATCCCTCGTAAACATCACGCGCCTCCTTCTCGTCTGCCTACATACTCTTCCGCAGCACCTCGTCTCTCAAACGTACCAAGCTCGTCGGCTCTCTTCTGTGTCGTCCTTCTCGCTAGCTGCGTCTTTCGCTCAACTTCTTGTGCTCCTAAGTTCCTGCACACTTAGACACAGGGATTAAATACCAACAGGACCTAACCTGACTTGGCTGATCACATCAAAACTACCTTGAGGTACTGACAATCTTCCCCTTTTTAATGTGATCAAACTCAAGTTAAGTTAGGATAAATCATAAACAAAATTTTACAAGTATAGAAATTAAGTATAAAATTAAAAAGGGTTAAAATTGTACTACCTCCATACCTTCCCCTAGACTTAATCTTTACTGCTCCCCCTTTTGATCAAATTAAAAGTGGGTACGTTAAAGATATTACATGGAAGGTCTAAAAAGTTTAAGGAAAAAAATAAAAATATGAAAAATGAAGTTTCAAACTACTTTGATTTTTAAAAAAAGTCCATTAATAATAAAAACGTTAGCAAAGGTTGAATAGAAAAAATTTCACAGAAAGTTAAATTTTTGGCAAAATTTAAAAAATATATATATATTTTGATCACTAGTTCATAAAAATTTCTAAGGAACAATTTTCAAAAGATTGTTTAGATTAACAAATTTTAATGATTAGACCTTTTTTTAAAATAAATTTTTCTAGCAAAAAAAATTAAAGCATTAGTTGAATGCTTCATAGTAAGTCAATTAAACATTCAATTCAATAATTGGCTTCCAAGTTATGGCGAGGCACTAGATCTTCTTAGTTATTGGAGTATCAACCACTTCTAGACAAAGACTCTTAAAGAATTTAAACATTTAACTTTCTAAAAGTCCTAAGAAAGTAATTATTATAAATATAATTTTGGAACCCAAAATAGGTTCCTTCCTCTGAAATTAATCAGAAATTTCTTAGGAATATATTTTTATGATATTTTCTTAATTTAGCCCTTATGGTATTTAAATACCAGTTTAAATTATTATATTTCCTAATATTTTGATTATTTAATCATGCATGATTTTTCAAATCTTCTATTTTTATTTTCAATTTATCATTTTCTATTTTTAATTTATTATTTTATATTTTTAAATTATCAAATAAATCCAAGGGGCATGCATTAGCTAATTGTCTTTTCAAGTCTATATTTTCTTTTTCTAATTTTACTAAATCCTCGGAAAGAATCTTAATAAATTGAAATGACTTTTCAGGAGATAAGACACGTACCTGACTTACATCATATTCTAATGCTCCCCCTTTATCGTAGCTTTCCTCTGATGATCCTCCCCCTTCATCGATGCTCATTTTTGAACTGCTTTCGTCTTCTTTTTGATAGTCTTCCATTAGGGCTAGTTTGGCATAGGCTTCGATTTCGGATTTGGATGACATGTCATCCCACGTCGCCTTTAGATTATACTTGAGCCGGGTTGGCTTCTTGTTCTTCTCCTTGTCCTTATTCTTTAATTCTGAGCAGTCATCCTTGATGTGTCCTTCTTCATTATAATTGTAACATCAGACCTTCTTTTTGTTCCAATAATACTTTCTCGTCTGTGATTTAAATTTATTAGATTTAATAAATTTATTAAATTTTTTTACTAATAGTGTCGCTTCATCTTCGTCGATTGACGCTTCTGAGTCTGGATTGACCATTCTTGCCTTCAAGGCAATGTTCTGACTAGGCTCCTTTTTCATCTATGCACATCTAGATTCGTGAAGTTCAAAGGTGGAAAAAAGATTTTCTAATGAACTCACTTCTAGGTCCTTAGATATATAAAATGAGTCGACTATAGAGGTCCACTCAGGTGTCCTAGGGAATGTATTTAAAGCGTACCTTAATGAATCTTGGTTCGTTACCTTTTCTCCGAGATTCGTGAGTCCGGTAATGAGTTCTTTGATCTTCGAGTGCAGATGTGCGACTGTTTCACTTTCTTCCTTCCGGAGGTTCATTAATTGGTTCCGGAGCAGATCCCGTCTCGCGAGATTTGCTTCGGAAGTTCCATCGTGAAGTTCTAGGAACTTCTCCCAAAGTTCCTTTGCTAATTCATAATTTTTTATCCGATTTACTTCCTAGGGTGGAAGTCCACTGAGTAGGTGGAACTCGGCTCGTCTGTTCGCTACAAAGTCTGCTTGCTCCTTCTTGCTCCATTGGTGCTCTTTCTTTTCATTTCCTTGTTGGTCTTTGGGAGCTACAAAACCATATTTAATTATCAAAAGAATTTCAAAATCAGTTTCAAAAAATACCTCCATGCGTTTTTTCCATAACGTAAATTCTCCCTCAAACTTCGGCGAGCAGATGCTCGATCCAATCATCATCTTCAACCGGAGGTTAGTCCTTTTAAGACGTTTTAGCTCTGATATCACTTGTAGGACCCTTAGGTGCCGGCTAGAAGGAGGGTGAATAGCCCTGCAAAGAAAAACAACCTTCCTCGAACTTTATAGCTTACTAAATATCAACACTTGCATAAAATAATTAAAAGACTAAAAAAAGGCTAGGCACAAAGAAATTACTTGGTTACAACCGGAGAGATTGTTAATGTTGGGGATCTTGTATGGCCGACTAAAAGGGGGATTGAATAGTCGTGCACCCCAAATAATTGCTTCTTGCTATAATGTTAATGCGCAAGAAGAAATACAAACAAGTAGAAAGTTAAACTAAAACAAAAATAAGAAAGCAAACCACTACACATTGTTTAGCGTGGTTCAGAGATTAGGGCTCCTACTTCACGGTTGTCCATAAGGTGGGCGGTCCCTATCCATCGGTGGATTAGCCCCTGGCAAACTCTGGCTACTCAAGCAACTCCTTGTGGGTGGAAAAACCTCACCACAACACCAACCAAGAACACTTGGACACAAAGGAAACCTTGAGCACTTAGTAACTACTAATTAGGCTTTAACCAATCGTCACCTTGGCCAGCTATCCCAAGTTTCATCTTATAGAGCTTGGGAAGAAACAACAAGGTTATTTATCATTACCAGTCGATTGGTCCTTGCAACAGTCGATTGGTGCCTGGCCAGCGCCTCTTTACCAGTCAACTAGTCCTTGCACCAGTCAAGTGGTCCCTACCGTTCAGACACAGAAACTCTCTGTGCTCACCCCCAGTCGACTGGCATAACCCTAAACCTAGGGTTTCCCTTCCTGATTGCATTTCTCTCGCACTCGGACCCTCACGATTCACTTGACTCTTCTTCGTAGCTTTGACCTCTTACCTTCAAGCCTACATCCTTTGGCTCTCATCCCTCGAATGCATTCAAGCCCGCGGCTCATCTCTAATGTCATCCCTCGCGTATGCCTCAAAGTCGCTTCCCTCAACCCTTGTCCTTGCTTCCTTGTCCACGGTCCCTCAGATGCTCCATCCTTCACCGGAACCGAAGTCATCAAGCTGAGTTATATGTGTATCCTGTAATCCTGCACAACTCAAATACAGATATAAGATACAAGGATTTTAAACCCTTTGCCCAAACACCAAAACACATGGTTGTACGGACCATTAAGATTGCTCCAACAGTTAATCTTAGGAAGATGTAAAGCTCACTAAAATTCTCCTCTGGATGGAGAAGCCTCTTACAGTAGTTAGATCTCACAACTAGAAAGCTAAACAAAAGAAATCGTTTATAAGTGTTCTATCTTTTTCTTATTCATATTAACCATTGAGACCAGGACTGTATTTATGGCCCTGGTCGGAGCACATAGACAAGTTTCAGGCACCTGGGAGGGGATAAAATTTTATCTCTGTCGTAACCGAACGCGCCACATCACATTCTAGATAATTTTCTTCTCCGAGCACCCAGAAGGGTTCCTGGTGCTCGAACCAGAAAGTCAACTTCTAGTTGACTTTTTGGTCCAGGTCTTCCGTTCTGGTCCCACTCATATTGGTCTGGATCTTCCACTCCAGCTCCGCTCGCTTGGGTGATATCGGTCATCCGAAATAGGGCTCACCCAAACTCAACTTCCGACCTTCAAGTAATCTTCCGCTTCAGCTTCTCATCCTTCAGAAACGTCGCGTGCCTCCTTCTCATCCGCCTGCATACTCTTCCGCAACACCTCGTCCCTCATATACACTGAACTCGTCGGTTCTCTTCCGTGCCATCCTTCTAACTAGCTGTGTCTTTCGCTCGACTTCTTGTGCTCCTAAGTCCCTGCACACTTAAACACAGGGATTAAATACCAACAGGACCTAACCTGACTTCATTGATCATATCAAAACTACCTTGGGGTACTAACAATTAGCAGGTAAGTTAAGGTAAGCAACTGGAGGAGCGACAGTAAGGTCGTGTTTCGGAAGGAACAAACCCTAGGTCACTAATCCAACTGAAAAAATCGGGAAGGTTTCCAAGTTGAGATCAAGATAGTGTTACTATCTTTTACTACTCATGTATCTTACTATATTATTGTGCTAACCTTTGTTTTACAGGAAAATATTGTCTAACTTTGTTTTGCATGGAACGACCTGATCGATCGATCGAACCGAAGGATTGGTCGACAGAACAAGACTAACTCAGACCAGTGACTAATTCAAACCAAAGCATAGTACAGTCTAATCAAAGCTTGATCGATTGACCGAACCATGATAATGTGGCACAGATCAGATCAATCAAAAATAAAGATGGAAGCCTGGCTGATCGGTAGACCAAACTGGAGGATCGATCGACCGAAAGATCTCTCATTAATGGAGCATTAAGTGTGAATCTCGGCAAATAGTGAAGATCCAATGTTCAATCGACCGAACATGGTGATCGGCCGATTGAACCATTAAACATCATTAATGTTCGAATATCGGATCTCAGCGAAGAATGAAGGAAGCGGGTTCAGTCGACCGAACCCAAGAATCGGTCGATCGAACAACGACGATTCTTATAAAAAGGAGCTCGAGGTCTAAGGCAGGAGACCAATTCTTCTTCAATTCATCTCTATACAAAGCTGCTCGTGCTACTACTCTGCGCTTCATCTTTAAGCAAGTTGCTGCTTTGTTCAAGTGTTGACCGAGCTTCGTCCTCTATTTTTGTCGGTATATTTTAAGCTTGCATTGTACTTAACTTGAAAGAAGATAGTAGTTTGTTTACTATCTTCTACTTGCATTTGTACGCATTGCTTCTTTCTGAAGATTTCATAAAGAAGAATCATAGTGAATTATCCAACGGTATGATAAAGGATCGCGGGTCTTGGAGTAAGAGTAGACGTAGGCTCTAAACCAAGTAACCACCTGAGTCGTCTATTTTATTATACTATTTTCCGCTGCTTACTTTGATTGGTTTTACGATACGAAAAGAAAGAGTTTTTTTGACTAGCGATATTCACCCCCCCCCCCCCTCTATCGCATTCTTCGATCCTTCAGAAACCTGTAACACTTTGAATGGATTTTATCAAAGCTCTCTAGATCTATTAATAAGTTTTGATCGAAATTCATTGAATGACATAGAGAATTTAAATTTATGAAAATTTGACATTTAATGGAAGAGTTGAACATGAAAAAAATACATATGGTTTGTAAGTCATGTCCTGAGTCTCACAAATGAAATTATGGTTGTGTTAATTGACACATAGTCTATACTTGTTTAGAAAGATTTGTAGGGTCGTGATTTTTTAATGAAAATCTTTAATAAAATAATTTTAAAAATATTTTATTGTATTTATTAATTTTATTTCATCCTTTTTTATTCTTTTATGTTTTTTAAAAGGTTTTACCTTATGTTTAAATTATGGTGTTGATTTTTTAAAAAATTAGCATTTATTGGTGTTTTAAAATAGTACTATAGCAGTACTTATATTTAAGATATGATATTAGTTTTTAAAAATCAACCCTAAATCAATTTTTTAATTCACTTTTTTTATTATTTTTATTAATAAAATCAACTCTCTTTAATAATTTAATTTTTTTTTCTTTTGTAATTAGTTATTAAAAATAGAAAAAAAAATTGTTTTAAATTTGTTTACTTTTTATTAAACTTCTTTTATATTTTTTTTATTTTTATTAACATTTAATATTAAAATTATATATAGATAAATTTAAGGATTATAATGTGTTTAATGATTATTTTTTTAAAAAAAAATAACCTAGTTCAATTTGATTAAGGAGGAGAGGAGAGGAAAGAGGTTTTGAAAATAAATAAATAAATAAATTTAGTTAGTTTTACTGATTAATCCTTAAGATGATTCATTCGGTCTCACAGAATTTTTTTACTAAGCATTATGATAAATCGAGAAATGCTCTCAATGGAAGGTTAAAAAATTTAGTATCCTTTAGTTACGTGTCTTATTTAAAAAAAAATTATAAATTTATTATAATTGATGATGAAATTATAAATATCTAAATGATAATTTGAATATCATGTTGCTATTGTACTCTACTCTTGGGGCTGAGAAGTTTTGGAAAAAGATAATGGATTAGCCGGAGAGGTAAAATGATAATTAGGTGTACCTTTTAAAAATTCAATAACTTGCGAAATTATTGATAGTAATCCGAAAGTGAAACACAAACAGATATTTTAAGTATCAAATATCCGTAAGATACTATTTTGATAATTTTAAAAGAAGAGCATTTTTTTATATTTTTTTGACACTAAAAAACCCCATGTACAAAAAGGAAAAGCCGCCCACCAAGTTGTCGAAGTCACCGCTTCCGACCGTTGCAACTTCGCAAATGTAGATTTGTTTTTATAAATGCCCCGCAAAAGGGGCAACTAGCCGTTAACTCGCCCACTTCTTGTCCGCCGGATTCCTCTCGCCCTCGAAGCCGCCGATCTCTTCTTCAACCACAATCGTCCTTCAGCAACCAGCGAGATGGGATCGAGAACCGCCTCCAAGGACATCATCACTCTCCGCGGCTCCGCCGCCATCGTCTGCGAGTTCTTCGGTAACGCCCACGCCTCTCTCTCCATCCTTCCTTCCCACTCTCGATCTCACTCTTTTTTTTCTGTTTGATCTTGATCGATGGCCCGCAGGGTATGCCGCTAATAGGTGAGGATCTTTTTTGCCCCAAGTTCCGTTCTTTTTTTGCGCTTGCGTTGTTCGATTGGGTTTCTTGACTCGGATTTGGAACCCTAAATGGCCGAATCCGCAGCATCCTCTACAACCGAGGAATTTATCCGGAAGAGAGCTTCGTCAAGGTGAAGAAGTACGGGCTGCCGATGCTGCTCACGCAAGATGAAGGCGTCAAATCCTTCCTCGCAGGCTTAACATCTCAATTGACAGGTACACATCTCAAAGTTCTCTGTTTGTTTGATCTTCCTTCTTACCCCCTTCCATCTAAACGCTTCGCAAGAATGGATGGAGGCCGGAAAGCTCCAACGGGTGGTACTCGTGATCATGAGCAGGACCACCATGGAGGTACTGGAGAGATGGAATTTCAGCATCCAGACCGATGCTGAGGTTGTGGAGAAAGGGTAAAAAGCATAATAATCATAACCAATCTACAATGGTTCTTTGTTTGATCAAAAAATTAAAAAAAAAATTGTTTTGATATCAGGCTGATCAAGGAGAAGAGCGATAAAGAGATTATGAGGGAGATCCAAGCAATCATGCGTCAGATTGCATCGTCGATCACGTACCTGCCGTGCCTCGACGAACCTTGTGGGTGCTCAATTTGCGCTTAGTTTCTTGGCACAGTTAGTTGTTTTACTGGTTTTGCTTGTGTTACTCCTGAAGGTGTTTTCGATGTGTTGGCCTACACTGATATGGACGTGGCCATTCCATTCTCTTGGATTGAGAGTGATGCAAAGTTGATCGAGAACCCGCAGATGGTGAAGCTGCATTCCTTTGATACCAAGGTAGGATTGTGCTTTTGATCTAGTTCTGTTTCTTCTGGCTTGTTCTAATGTTTGCCTTTGTCGACATGACTACTTGATGCAGATTCATAAAGTCGACACGCTGGTTTCTTATAAGAATGATGAGCAGGATTAGCGGTATTATATCGTGTTTGTGAATGATTCATTCACTCTTATGTGCGGGAGTGTCTGATGGTTATTGTTGTTGTAGCACAGCATTGTCTTGCTCCATGGTGCTTGTTGGCTGTGAGATTTATGCTTTAATGGGGTTTCAAATCTGGTCTGTCTGCTCTTTGGATGAGATTTGTTTGTGCTGAAATGTGATAATATTGTCTTCTGTCAGGAGCTAAGGAATTGCCAATTGATTGTTTTGGTTTCTTTATCATCCAAAAGGAGAGGGGATGATGGAAATTAAGTGAGCTCTAATGAACCGAATGAGTCAAATAATATAAAATTCTTAGTACTTATACACAAACACACCATGAAATCTCACACTTTTAAGAACTTTACAGCTAACTAATCGCTAAGCAATCTAACTCCCTGGTACACGGCACCTGGGTGCAGTTCATCAAGAGAATCGACATTTTTAAAGCTGCTTAACTCTCTAAGGCCGGTCCATCCACGGTGAGAAAGGAAATCATGGAAACCGTCCTCTGTGTACAATGTCTTTTCTTCAGTACGAACTGGTATATGATCCGTGTCATCATAAATACAAACTTTTATGGTTACACCTGCAAAAATTAGAGTTTCATAAGCAGGGGGGAAAAAGAGCAAACTGAAGATGCAATGAACTTTATTGTCAGTCAAAATAAACACATCAAATTTAGACAAGTTCATTTGAACTGATGCTGAAGAATGGATTACCAGAAATAGGGAAAAAGACACATCAAATGTAAATTATAATATCATTGCATGTGTTATCAAGCATACAACAACAAACTTTATCACATTAGATAGGATCGGCTATATAGATCATTTTAGACCATTGGACTTTATCCCCTACTATATCATCATCTATATTTAAATAAATTTTATTTTGTTTTATCTTTACTAGCTAAGTCTTATTTGATCTTCCTCTTCCTCGTTTAATGTGTATATTTGTCATAATTTCACATCATCTAACTAGAGCATTTATCAATCATCTAAGTATATGTTCATACTATCTTAAATGTGTCTCTAGGAGTTTTCTCTCAATAGATGCATTCCCGATTTTCAATGTCCTCATTTTTTATCTTGTCCATCCTCGTATCTCCACGCATCCACCTTAGTATCCTCATCTCTATGACTCTCATCTTATGGTACTTGAGTTATAGCCCAATATTTAACTTCATACAGCATAACATATGTAACCGTCATTTTATAGAACTTCCTTTTAAGTTTTTAGAAATACTTTACGATCACAAAAAACACCTGACGCTCTCTTTCATTTCAATCATCCTACTTATATTCCATGTAAGACAACTCTCTCAACCCCTCCATCCCGTTGTAAAAACGATCATAAATACTTAAAACTTATAGATAACTCGTCATCTCTAATCTTAACAATTATATTATTATGTCTAATATTTTTAAACTTAAATTCCATATATTCTATCTTTACACTACAACACCTAAAGCTTTCATTTCTAGTATTTCCCACTAAGATTCGAATTTAGCATTTACTTCTTTACGTGTCGCATCTAAAAAAACAATTAACATTACAAACAACATGCATCATGGTAACGTGTCTTAGATGTATCTAGTAAGTTCATCTATGATTAGTGTAAAAAAATAAGACTTAGCGTTGATCCTTGACATAACCTATCTTCGTAGAAAATGCTTCGATTAATCTATTTGGAATCTTTAATCTTGTAATTACATCCTCATACTTATCTTTAATTAATTTAATATACGCTACGTTAACACCTTTTTTTCAAGAATTCTCCACATAATTTCCCTTAGATTCTACCATAAATTTTTTCTAGGTCAACAAATATCATGTGTAAGTCTTGCTTTTATTTCCAATATTTTTCAATTGGTTAGAAGATGTATAACTTTTATCGTTGACCAATCCAAATTGATTTCAATTACCACAGTCACCTTCCTTAGTTTTTTTTCTATTGCTCTTTTCTCAAAATTTCATGATATGATTCATTAGCTTAATACTCCTAAAATTCATACAATTTTATATATTTCCTTTGTTTTTATATAGGGATACTAGAGTAATTACTGGATCATATATTTTTTTCGTTTTCAATATCCGGTTGAATAACTTTGTAAATCATTCAATACTTTATTTCCCCAAGCACTTCCATACCTCTATCAAAATATCATCTAGTCCAATTATTTTTCCATTGTGCGTCTCATTTAAAATTTATTCTACTTCTGAAGTTTGAATTCTATAAATAAAATTTAAATTTATATACTCCTATAACCTACTTAAATAGTTAAGTTCGTCACATAAACCTTCATTAAAAAATTTATGAAAATACCTCTTACATCGATCTTTTAGGGGGTGTTTGGTTGATGGGTTTGGGAATGAGGGAATGGAATGATAGTAAAAAATAGTGTTTGGATTGTGGGTTTGGGAATGACATTTTGGGAATGATTACTAGATTTATAGGAATCACCAAACCCATATAACTTGATGGGTTTCATTTTCATTCCTATTCTCATTCCACCCTACTATCAAACTCATACCTATAGTCATTCCCATCATTTAACCAAACACCCCCTTATTTCCTTATCATTCACTAATACCCTATTACATCCATCTTTAAACTTGCTTTAGCTATTTTATGGATGTCCCTTTCCCCTTTTTTTATATACATACAAGCATTCAAAATTTTCATTCTTAGCTTCACTCACCGCTTTCTTGACCTCTTTCTTGACTACTATATAGTTTTTTCGGTTTTCTTCATTCTTACAAGTGAATAATACCTTGTAGGTTGTCCATTTAACCTTCACTTTCTCTTATACTTTTTTGTTCTATCATTAAGATTCTTTACTTGATGATACACATCCTTTTGACTCACCGAATACACTCTTAGCTACCATTTTAACTTTAATGTCATCTTATCCTATATCGTATTTGAGTCATCATGTCTTTCTCTTAATACTTGTACTTTACTCTCTCCTTAAATATACTTTGTTTCTCATCCTTTAAATTCCACCACTTGATTCTAAAAGTCATGCATGTTTTTCTTCTATTGATATTATATTTGAGACACATATCCAACATTCATAACCTATGTTGGGTAGGGATAACTTTACAATCTTTACAAATTTTTTTATCCTTCTTCCTAACTATAAGAAAGTCAATTTGTGATTTATTGTTCTCACTTTTAAACATAACCAAGTGTTCTTCTCTTTTTTTGAAAAATATATTAGTTATTATACGTTCATATACAACAACCAAACTTTATCCCACTAGATGGGTCAGCTAGTTATTATAAGTTCATATGCTATCGCAAAAAATCCAATATAATTTTTCCTCTTTCATTTCTTATTTCAAAACCATAACCTCATGCACCCTAACATATTCCTCATTTCTTACTCCTACATGCCAAAATCATATCTCTATGCACCCTATCATATTCCTCATTTCTTTTTCCTACATACCCATTTAGATCTTCTATTAAAATCATTTCGTTTAGCAGAATATTTTATACTACCTCATCTAGGTCTTCCTAAAACCTATATTTAATGTCTTATCTAATCTTACTTAAGATACATATTTGTTAAGTACATTGTCCCCACGAGTTGGCATAGTTGGAACCTGCATGGGAGTTTGCTTCAATAAGTCTTGGTGTCAATTCTCAGAGATACAAAATGCCTCGTTGGGTGTCTGACCTCCCATGCAAAGGATCGCTGCACTAGGGCAAAATGTCTCCCATGATTTATCTGCATGTATCTTGTCGTGGGACTAACGATACTAGGCCGCTTGGGGTAAGCGATATCACCTTTTGCTCCAATATATGTTAATTACATTAATAAATTTTTTGTCACTACTATCTTGAGAGTTATAATCTTATACCCTTTTAACTATTCTTACTACTTCATTTAACAAACTATCTATAGCAGTACCTATTTCATTTCTTATTTTATTCCTTCCTACTATAGCTTAAAATTTAAGTTCTTTAACATTTTTCCTTCTCTCCTACTTATTTTATCTCTCATAAATATAAAATATTAATTCTTCTCCTACTCATATCTAGTACCTCCATTGTTTACCAGTGTGTTCCTATGTTTCATGTTTCAAATCTAAAACAATTGGTATTCTTAAAAAAATGTTTGTTTTTATCCAACCATATGAAAACTCTTGCATATTTAAAATGCACTCAATTTCTCATGAAGGTGTAGTAGTCTTTGCCGAGACGTTCTAGTCGAATCCGGCAATGCAATCTATCTTTTCGAGGAATAATAACCCAATATTAGTACAACAATTTGATGGATTCATTTATAGAACATTAGCTTGTGTTTAACCTTGACTAACAATCTAACACAGCCCTCAATATTTTTTATCAAGCCTTAGGCCCCGGCATCGGCAGGACCAGCATGACTATTTTGCATTCATTATTAAGCATCATGGGACAAAATAAAATCATTCATCAAGTGCATGAATCTGTATCAAATTGTCAGAACAATAAAGGAGAGATAATAAGAGCACTCATTACAAGACCAATAATGATCACAATAATCGCATATTAATCTATAATTACATTTAGAGATAAAGATGTAATATTAAATTTTGTAGTGTATCAGAATTGCAGCTTTTTATTTCTTGCTTTCATAGCACTGTTTCAATTTATTACCGCAATTGCATCCAAGTAGACGGCCAAAGAAACATTATTTGTCATTAGACTTGTATTCCATTCATAATTGTGTATACTTCCTCCAAGTAAAAAAAAAAACAATTGTGTATCCACTTTTTGTGCAATAAGGTTTTGTTAAGTACAAAAATTACATTTAATCAAACACAAGTTCTTATAGAAAGTATGAAACACATAAATGATAAGATTTAGCAGTCCAAAATTTAAGAACAGATGACAAATGAAAGTATTATTGTCACAAAAGGTGCAGTTTTAGATATATAGTCATAAAAGCATATTATCATTACCTTCATAAAGATGCAGAGTATAGGAACCAAGAGGCATTTCTCTGTCAAAGCTGCGAACCACATTGTCTTCATCTTCTAACCAAAAAGCCCTTTTTGTTCTTAAACCAAATGCAGACTTGATGGCTTCCTTAATCGCCTCTGCAGTGCCGTCAATGCCAATTTTTCTCGAGAAATCACCCCATTTGACTAAAATGACTCTTCCAACATAAGAGGCACTATTATCTGCATAGTATAAAATTGACAAACTAATCATGTCATCAGAAGGAGAGTAGCAGTATTTCAAAAACAAGACCCTTTTTTATATGATAATACTATATGTTTAGGTTAGCAACACAAATGAAACATTTTGAGTTGAATAGTACGTGTGATATTCCATGTCCAAGATGGAATCAATGAATATCCAAGAAGATACTTCTAATATCGATAAAAAGTTCATTACCATTCACAGATGCATCTCTCCAGTTCCATGGGGGAACACTATTGGCAGCAACAGCATCAGCTGTTGTTATAGCAAGTGGATGTCTGTCATGCTCTAATGTTCTGTCAAGGTTTAGTGGTGACCTACCACCTGTTAGATAATAACTCAAAATCTTATATACTTTATTGCTACAAACTCGAATTAGAAAATCTAATCTGGCACAAGTGGTAAACATTCAATTTTGATCAATAAGATGACGAGTAAGCTTATCACAATCAAATATAATAAGAACATTTAAAGGGCTATTTTACAAGGACATATTCTAACAAGAAAGATAACCCATAGCACATTTTCTCTTTACATGAATCATAAATTATTAAGCAACAAAGTAGCTTGGGAAAATATCTAGTTTGGGTGTAAAATTCAGTAGCTAAACACCCAGAACCATTAAAGATAGAAAAGGCTAATCAAATCAATGTAACCAGTCCCAAGGATACACCCCTCCCTACACATGCAAGGCAAAGATTGCTGGACTCGAGAGATCCTAAATCTGGCATTGAAAAAAAAAAAACCTCGTACACAAAGATAAAGTTTCGTATTTCTGATAAAACACATAATAGATTCACAAATCCAGTTTATCAAACGACCTGGCAAATGTAGTCACAAAAAACCTAATCTAACCATTTATCAATTTGTTTTCAGTCAACACATCGTCTTGCCTGAGTGATTGCTCTAATTGTGAGCTGCCACTATGATACCAGCACACCACAATGAAGTATTGGCTGAGGATAAAAGTTCAACGGCTAAGTGGGCATGCAATAAAGGTAAGAGATTGAAGTCCATGTCTTATCTTTATTGCCTGTGTGTCAATGTACTATATGTACAGCAATGTGAGAGGGGGATAGTTTCCAAGAATATGAACATAAGTTACGTTTCCCATCCATAACTATGATGAAATGTAATACTTCTGTTGAATGAAATGACTTTTAAGGGAGTCCAACCAAATGAGGAAACTTCTGATTTATTAATATTGGGTGTCAACAAAGCACCTGTTGAGGGAAGGACAAATAATCCTTGGAGTCATCTCCAGTGCCAGAAATAGTCAAGCATTCCGTTCCAACATTATCCTGCCTGTTCCAATTCTAATTCTAGTGACGTCGGTCTACCTTCCAATGGTGAACCAAGATATATTAAAATACAGGTGGAGAAATCAATTCCAGTAGTTTATATCCAGGGAAAATTATTTAATTTAGATCTTGAAAGATTGTCAAATTGATCTCACAAAAATGCTACAAGAACTGATGCCCTCATCTGATACACCATTCATTTTGGTATTAACAAGGTGATCAAGATGACGCATGCAACAATTTGTAACCTATTGCTCCCAAATGTTAATGGAAATATTTTTTAAAATTGGTAGAGACCTATATTTTAAAATAAATAAGTGCTAAAATTGTGTCAGCACAGTAGTGTACAATTGCGTCAATATACAATGCCCTAAATTAGCAAACGCCACTAATTTTATCAAATTTAATCCATTCATAATATTATATTTTAATTTAAACTAACTCTTATCAGGGTTGACATACAATTATTATGGTAATCAAATTATTAATATATATTTTTAAAGGACTCTATTTATTCTAAAATACTTGCATTATAAAAATATATTATAATTATATCACTATAAATAGAATTATTAGATTACCTTTTCACAAATTTAAATAATATATCACATTTGTATTGCTATATATAAAATTATTAGATTAGTTGAACAATAACATAAAATAATATATATAAAATAATATATCATATTTGTATTGCTATATATATATATAGAGGGGGCAGAAATCAATCTTGATATATATAAAATAACCATGTTAAGAAATCACTTAAATAAATACAGAATCATTTAACTTATTAACACTATTGCAATTAATAATTAAAATTAAGAATTATTAATTTAATTTATAATTTTCCACCTGGTTAAAGAATTAAAATAAGAAAAGTAATAGTGGATGTTTCCAAATTGAATAGGTAAACTACAAAATTACATAAAAATTATGGTGATATGACAATACAAGGAGAAGCTTTAACATTTTGCTTTTATATAGAGACAATGATATTCTTATAACATAAAGCTATATGCAAGGTGTAGGGATCTTTTGCGAAACAAGGACATACGCAGCGGAAAAATGATCCCTCCAAAGATCCAAGCGAATACTATATATATGTTATTCTACTCTATCAAAATAGAATAGTTACCTTTGTTGTGTGAACGGTACCATCCCGAAAGCAACTTTGATTTGTCTGATCTCAGCACAATCAAAGTGGTCATGCCTCTTCGAAATCCACACGAACACATCCTTCGTTCGTCTCACAAACTCAGCCTTCGAAGAAGAACCACCTTCATTGTGCTAGCCACTTTAGTGATTCGACCAAGAGAGGAAGAGGAAGAAGATCAAGAGTCTCACAAAATTTGACTCAAAAGGGTCTTTTTATATTCATCCAATGAATACCAAGGGTTTTGCCATTTGGTGTTCTTCCATTAATGATGAATTAATCTCCATTAATCTTTATTAATCTTATTAATGGATTGGATTTAATATATTAGATTAACCATTACCCAATAAGTCAATAACCCAATGAGTCTAATCCGTATTCATTTGAGTCTAACTCAATGAGTCAAATTCAGATTAGATTTAACTCTATAATCTTAGAGTCCATCATATTTTAGTTAAACTAAAATATACCCATCTCCAAACCAATATGTTCTTTGTGTGTGACCCAATATACTCTCGTAACGTTGGCAATGTCTCAAAAACAACATTTTAGATACATAAGAAATGAAAGGCATCTAGCAATGCATCATTGCTACCTAAGTGACGAGAATGTCGAGATCCGACTTAATCTTTTTGTGTCTATTATATTGTATAACTAGTTCCTTCTATCTTCGATATCTAGATTGATCGATAAGGTATAGATCGTGTCATCCTTTTATCAATCTTTGTATTTCTTGATCTCCAAATAGACTCACTTAACCAAATGAGCTCAATATCTCATATTGATTTATTTGATCATGGTCATGCATTTTAGTAGTCCTACTTAATCAAGAGGTCCATAGATATCACTTTCGTCATATGGAAGGGATAGATCTCATCTACATCACTCGCATCCCTCCGCATAACTTATTGCATACCCAATGATCGACTTTATAGTCCACCTTGTTACAGGTGACTTATGAGATTAAGTCAACAATTGACCTACATGCTAATCTCAACGTATTAATATTGTCCTTGTATATTAGTACTTGACTAGGAATAGTTAAGAGTAGTGTTCTATATATGTCTACAATTTCTCACTATCAATTCAACCAATTGATATGCTATAAACTAGAACCTACTATCCTACAATATTATTATACTCATTCATCTGGCACAGATCTGAAGTAAATATAATAACCATAACATTGTCTTTTATTGATAAATATGATACAATATATCCTAAATCAATCAACTCTTGATTGACTCTTAAGACTTACACTAACACAAGGTACCATACATATTTACAATCAAAGTTCTAAAATTCACTAGGCGCTAGTCGAGCACCAGACCAGCGCCTAGTGCTTAGGCCGCTTAGGCGGGGACTAGGCGCTGCTAGGGGGATTCCACGGTATCAACATAAATTACATAATAAATCACATTCTATAACTCTAACACAATAACATCAAATTCAAAATGAGCTTAAAATTAGACAACTAATAAAATATCACAAATTTATTCTACTTCTCTATAATTTTCAATAATTTATTCTTCATCGGACACAAATTCAATATCATTATTATGATCCTCCACTTCTTCTTCGAATGTAAAATCATCCACATGAAGTTCTCTCACTCTAGAGTTTCTTCAGAGTTGTCTGATCAAATGACGTTTCCAAATGATGAGGATTTGGCTAACCTTCAATTCAATCGCTTCCAAGTCGCTCAGTTAAGAAAAGATCAGACAAATTTTTCTTCAAATCAATTTCTCCAGTCTGTAACTCTTTGATTTCTCATAAATGTGGGTTTCTTCATTTGCTCTAATTTCTCCAACTTTGGTTACTCGGTACATTGAAGATGGAGTTTGGTGCTAACCGCTAGGGCAAGCTAACAAATCGAGTTTCTTGTTGGACCAAAGTTTAGGACTTATAAACCTTAAGCCCAATAAAAAAAAATGTTATATTTTTGTTTTTTTTAATTGGGTTTTAAATTTAAAAATTCAAATTAAAAAAAAATCATGAAAACCCTGCACGATTTTTTTCGTGCCTAGACAATTCAACCGATTAGTCAACGTCTAGGGCTGCCTAATCCTGCCTAGGCTGGTCGACTAGCATATTTTCGGTGCAGCTGGCTTGTGCCTAGCGCCTAGGCAGCATCTAGGCGGCCGCCTAGACCGATTTTTAGAACGCTGTTTAAAATAGGTCAATATCAAATTTATTGTTAAGGAGTTGGGAAGGAAGTCTCCTATGGCTCTCAAAAAACATCTTTTATAAGAGAAATATTAAATGAATCTCTTTGCAAGAAATCAGTATGCTTAGATTAAAACTTACAGAAATTGCAAAATTGCATAATATGTGATCATACAGCACTGAATTTAATAATTGTTCCTGTAATTAAAGAGGTGCAAAGACTCATCTTGTATACAATGCCAAACATAAGTCAAGCTATCAAAAAGCCAAGAAGTGTTACTGGATAGTAGCGTTAAGCATTCTGCAATATCAAAATGCATTAAAGAAATGATTTACCTTATAAGTATGGACATCTAAATAGTGGTGTCTATTATGATTTAATTATACTAGGTTGATTATTAATAAAGTATCCACTTCAAGATTTTATACATATATCAAAGGCAACCTAGTAACTTAATAATTGAAAAGGCAAGAAGCAATTTGTTGTATGATGAAACTTGGAACAGAATATAGTGCAATAGCTCACATAGCTTGGTAGACAATGTAGATTCATTTTCTTTGAAGATCTCAATTTTGGTAGTATTGAACCAATGAATATGCATTATGACAATTGAGAACGCATTTATATTGTAAACAATCTAATGTTCCATGAATCAATTAACAGGTAGACTGCCACTTCATCTATGATATATAGTTATGTCTTATAAAAGAAGCATGGCATACCTTCTTTTGGAGAACAAATTATTGGCATTTTTATCATGTCTCCTACTACTACGATTTATGTTTAAAAATAACAAGCTAGCCACAATAAATACTTATATTCTAGAATGAAGGAGAGTGATCGTAATAGGAAAGATAACAACCTAGCCTTACACCTATATCTTAAACATAATTACTAATGTTAAAGGCTATAAATACATGAAGTATAACCTATATTTTGATATAACAGTAAAATACTTAAGTTTTAACTTTAGACAATGTACTATTTACGAAGTTATGAAGGATTATTCTGCTTTAACTAAAGATCTCTACTAGATGATAATAACATGAAACATTTACGCTGGGAAATTGTTTTCCTCATGGGAGAGTTAGATTCTTGAACATGTGGAACAAACATGAGAATGTTATGATCCCTCCCTAACCTAACTGGGATTGTATTAGGCCAGACTTACAACTAGATACAAAAATATGTATATATGCTATCACAGTAAGAGATTCTCTTACCACTTATCTTTTTTCTTAAAAAAAACTACCTGGGATTGTTATGAATTCATGTGTCAGCACCACCCCCAGTTTTATTTTGCAAATCCAAAAATTAGATTATTCAAACATCAGTATATTATGCTAGATAAAATATAATACAAGAGTTTGATCAAGTGAAAATATGAGTTAGAGATTTAATATAAATTAAGGCAGCGTTTGGTTTGTAAATTTTCTATTTTCATTCTATGAGAAAATAGAAAATATTGTTTGGCTGGCAATTTCCACATTTGTTTTCTAGAAAAGGAGATATCATTTTATGGGAAAATAGAGAATACATACAAGTCATTTTCTAAGAAAAGGAAAAACGTGTGTTTTTCTGAAAATGAAAATAGAAACCAAACACTCTCTAAGTTTGAAAATAGAAAAAAAACATTCGCACAAAGATTTCAAAGCCCATCCATGCAATGATGACATGGAGCTAACTATTTCATGAAGCAATGACCATATAAAGGAAAATGGATAAAGCATAGTTTAGAATGACATGATAATACCTTCCACAGATCCAAATGGAGTGTTTACATCTTCAAGACCTACAAGAACATGTATGAATGTGACAAATGACGAGAACTGAGAAGATAAAGCAACAAGGTCATAAAGGTAAATCCATCAAAGTAATCTGTTCATGATTCCTGGCCATTAAATAATCGTGCATCCTAAAGAATTGTACAGAACTCAATCAGGTAATCCCAAACATAAATGTATTGACTAAAAGATAACTTATGCAACACATTCAATAAATAAAAAAAAGAGAGAGCTTTTATTATGAGCAGACAACAAAAACTACTAGACCCAATTTGTGCAGGATAGTTAAAGAATAAACAACTAAAGGATCAACTGTAATGCAACTAAAAACAAATCAGTAAGTCATCCAACACAAGAATAAAAAGAAGAAATAACCTTTATCATGAGCGAACATAAAATTCAAATGATTGCAAAGCATTGTCGTGTAGCGGCTTAACAAAATTTTAAAAAAAAATATTGAACCAAGTAACACCGAACCTTGGACGACCTGCCCGGGGCCACGGAAGTTTCCCACCGACCGTAGGATAAATCGGGAAGCGCTCGCGGCGAGCAACCCAGAAGCCCAACATCCCGTGGTTGCGTGCCCCATTTGGAGGAAAAATCCCTACAAATGCGTCTTAGCTCGAAATCGAACCGTGGGTGCCTAAGTGATAAATCGACGCCCTTCCGCTGCACCGCAGCCCCGAGGGCAGCAGCTTAAGCAAATAGTAAGTGGGCAAGGTGGTTACAACCAAATAATAATGAGTTGCATGAATAAAATTACTAGCCATAATAGTTTTAGGATAATTAGGAAATAGGTGCTGACAAGGAAATCTCTCCTTAGTGGTCACTCTAGCATTAAGTGGATTCCTCCCGGCTAGAATACACATTGACGGATTAAATTATGATTTTGAAATAGCAAAAAAATCATCATTAAACAATATAAAGTAATGTAAAGAATAAAATATTTCATCTTATTTACTTTATCACTTGTGTTTAACCTTAATTGTTTAGAATGTCACTATATATCCCTTATATTGCTAGTCTTGTAACAATAGAGGGTGCACAACAGTAAAATATTGGGTTTCTCCTTGTGACTTGAGTAATCATGATTTGATTCTAAGAATTTAGTACCATTATGTTTCTTAATTTAAATGAACAAAGAATACAAAAATTCACGAAACTGGGAAAATAAGGTGTAGCAATCAAGGGAATTAAGAAAATTGACCTTTAGAATGCAAAAACAACTAATAGATAAACAATGTAAACAGAAAACTCAAGCATAGTTAAGCATAACATCATGGGATTACTTCCAATACTGAGAAATTCAAAAAAAAAAAAAAACCTATTATAAATTCCTAACAAAGTAAACCAAAAAAATGTTTTCCTATGAAAATTAAATAACAAAGAGGCAAGTGATGATTATGATGCCATTATATGTTTGAATTGTTTTTACAATGCTGAAAAAGTCCAAGAAATGAGAGACAAAAGATGGTTATGATGGCATTGTAGAATACATTTTGTTTTCTGGAAATCCCGAAAAAGTAGAAAAAATGAGACGCGAAAAATTGACTTACATCAAACCGTACCTGTACCTCATTGATAGATATAAAGTAATTTTCCTAACAACTGTGAATCTTATCAAAAAAATATGGACCACAACACTGTTTTATTGAATGTATCAATCACCATATTGTGCCATGAAAAAAGAACTTTTCAAAACTTAGTTTGGGAATTGTGAAGCATTAACGTGAGTTAAATGGAGAGAGTGACATAATTTCTAATTTAAAACAAAAGGATAAGTAAAACGTCAAATGAAATAAAACTAAATGGATTCAAATGCTAATTCCAGCTTGTGAACTTGCGGACAACTTAAAACATAAGTAGATGCTAACTCCAGATTGTGAGGATGTAAACAACTTAAACAGAATTAAATGTTAATTCGAGATTGTGAAGTCATGAACAACTTAAACAGAAGACAAGTAGAGATTCAGGATGTAACAACAAGAAAAAGGCACCTTTATCAGGAAACTGAATGTATGTGTCAACCTTTGACACCGAAGAGCTCTTGAAGCTGGATTTCTTGCTTCTCTCTTTGAGCAACTCATCCAACTCCTTGTAGTATGACATCTTGGCCGACCCGCTCCCTTTCGACTGGTGCTTCGCCTTCTTAAACTCCTTTAGCAAGTTCCTCCACTTATCCGTGCACATCGTCGGCGACCTGTCGAAGCCTTTCTCCCGCATCTTGGCGGAGATCTGCTCCCACAGGTGTTTATTCGACTTGGAGGTATTGAAGAGCCCATCGATCTCCCGGCGGAACGCGATGAGGCTCCTCATCTCCTCCTGGATCCACGTCTCCGCGCGCTTCTTCGTCGCCTTGACCTCATGATCATCGCCACTGCTATCGCCCAAAATCATCTGCTGCTGCTGGGGCTGGGGCTGGGGCGGCGGCGTCAAGCCGCTGTTGTTGTAGAAATCGATGCCGCGGGGCTTCTCGGCCAAGTACATCGTCTTGGCCGGCTTCGCCGCGGCCGCGCCTTCGACAATGGTGAGCTGAGCACTCCCGTGGAAGCAAGGAAGAGACGATTCGGAGAGGAACTGGTCTAGGGTAACGAGAGGCATCGTTGAGGTTGTTCCAAACCCATGCCGGAGAAAGAGAGTGTAGGATTTTGGCTGCCCAGGAGATACTATGGGTTTGGGATTATTATGCAAAAGATTTGGCCGAAAATTAAAATGCGCCCCCAATTAAAAAAAAAAGCAAATGGGCGTTTTATAAAAAATTATTAAAAAAAAAACTGATGTTTTATCTCCGTTCTTTATTTTAGGATGGTGGTAGAGATCGATAGCGACTATAAACATATAAAAGTTATTCTTTATTATCAACGTTGTTGTAACTAATAGTTATTATAATATATATAAAAGTTGTCTCATAGGATTTGATATCATGCCAAAAGATATGACTTATTTACTAAGTAATCATAGTTCAATTCCCACATATAATATATTTATGCCTATTGAACTATTAGGGAAACTAGGATACTCGTCATATCATTGTATTTCCAAGATTTACTCAATTGAGTACTATAATGTGATGAAAAAGAAAGTGCCCCAATGAGTGTTATAAATGGCAGTAGGTGGTAACGAGATGACTAATGATCGTCTACTACCTCAATCACCTAGGTGGTTAAATTTTTTACTATTTTTGTACCTAATATTATAAATAGTCATCATTTTTTATGATGCTTATGCATAAATAAGTGTTGGAACCCTGTGATAATTTTGATGTGATCAATCGGGTTATGTTAGGTTCTGTTGTATTTGACTCTTGTGTCTAAGTGTGCATGAACTTAGGAACACAAAAAGTCGAGTAGTAAGACGCAGCTAGCGAGAAGGATGACACGGGAAGGCAGCCGAGGGACTTGGAGCATCCGAGGAGCAAGGTACTGCGGAAGAGTATACCGGTGGACGAGAAGGACATGCGCGACGTTCTAAAGGATGAGAAGTCAGAGCGGAAGCCTGCATGAGGAGAAGGCCGAAAAATGGATCCAGGTGAGTCCTATTTCGGAAGGCCACGATTATCTAGGCGATCAGAGTAGTAAAAGAACGAAAGAAGACTGAAGATGTTGCTGGAGGCGCCTTCAAAGGGAATTGAAGGTGCCTTCGAGGTATCTCCGTGGCGCCTCTGTGCTTCACTGTGGAAGGCGCATTCGATGAACAGTATGAAGGCGCCTTCCAGCCCTATGAAAGGCGTTTTCGACTAGACTGATTTTAGTAGTTGCCAAAGGATAAAACTTTATCCTTTGGCGCCTCGCTGGAGGCGCCTTCCAGCCTTATGGAAGGTGTCTTCAAACCACGGATAAGATTTTTCAGGAACTAAAAAAGACCCCTGAACCTAGGAAATAGACAATCAACTCATGTATTCTTTTCCTAGCAACTGTCTGAGCGTTTAACGATTGTAATAGACTTCTCCGCCTATACGAAGGAGATCTTTTAGAGATTTTTATTGCCCTTGGATTAATAACCACCTATGTTATAACCAAGTAAATAGTGTGGCTCGTCTCTTTAGCTATTAATTTAAGTTATTATTATTGTTGCTTTTAATTTAAGTTAAAAGAACGGGAAATGTATTGTTTTTATTTTCAGGTTATTCATATCTTCCTCCTGCCGACCTCCAAGGATCATAACAATAAGCTTCATATACAATATAATTTATATAAAGTACAAATAAATATAAATGTAACTAAAAAATAATTAATACAAATTCATTGTCATATTAATATTAAAAAAAAATAATATCATTACTTTTACTAAAAGACTAAGTTTATAATTTATTAGTTTCAGAGTGTAGGTTATGAACCCTACTTTTGTATTTTGAATTTCATGGTTTATTTTTTCGATATGACTTTTTGTGTTTAGGACTAAGCAGCGACAGAACATCTCCGAGCTATAGGAAGTAATGTATATCTCTATTATTGTTATACCTCCTGGGTTCACTACTATGTTTATTGTATTGTTAGACTAGTTGAATGTCTATTGAGTTTTCACTGATTTGGTTTAGCATGATTACACTTGGTGAGTTAACACACTTGTAATCATGGTCAAGAACGACCACGAAAGTGACAAGTTGACAGGTCCCATATGTGAATAACTTATTAGAGATCAGGGATTACAGTCTCAAGAAATATCACCAACCATACTAACCCTAGTTACTACCAGCCGGGTGAAAGAGTTATTTACTCTTGTTGGTTCGATTAGTGGAGGATCAATTTACTCGTATTGGTTCAGTTAGTGAGGACCGACTTATTATATTTCATGGAGATCCGATATTTGGATTTCTCATGCTTGGTTAAATAATCTAGAAAGCACATTTGAGTATATAACTTATATAGATGTAGGAAAGACTGATTTAGCTGCATACCATCTATGAGATTATATTGTAACTTGGTGGAAAATATAGAGGATGATTTTCAAAAAATAAAGCATCTCTGGTTGATAATTTCGAAATACTCTAGAGAGATGGTATTTGTAATGTCCTAAACTAATTATTTTAATTACAAGAAATTATTTAATTAGTTCATGTATAGTTAGAATGAAGTTTAAGTTAAGTGACTAGCTTTAATTATGTTTAATCAATAGGTTATAGTATATTCGAGCTTAAATAAATTGCATGACCCAAATATGCATAAAAGTTATAAAAAAAAAGGGACTTGGTGAGATAAATTATATAACCTTTGTACGGCTTGGAGGAGTATAAAATAAATACATAAGGTTATTAGTTATCAAAATTATGGATAATGGTGTAAATAATTAAAATCTAACATAATTAGATTATTTTAAGGAAAAATAAATATGTTTTCATGAATAATTTATCAGGAATTAAATTAGTATGAATTTATAGAGTTTGCTGAAATTTTTATGAATTTTTAGAGAATTATTTTAGATTTTAAAGGGTATAATTGGATATGAGAAAGTATGTTTAGAATACTCAATTAAATTAGAAGTTGATTGTGTTCAATTACCTAAGATTAGGATTTAATTGACCTAGGTATTTAAACCTATCCTTACCCGTTTCTCACGCACCCTTTCTCAAATTCGTCGACTCCACGCTTCGCACGACGATCTGCGACGGAACTCTCCACCGAGGATCGGGAGTCCGGCCAAGCAGCTCCTCACGTCGGCGAGCTTGCGGGGAACGACAAGTGGGCGAGGAGACTATCGACCAACACATCTGCGGCGCGGCTACAGCTAGGGTGAGGGCTTCAACAGAGGGACGCGGAAGTGAAGGCAAGTTCAATCCCTATGATATTTGAGAGATCTATGAGGTATGGAATAGGAAACTGGGAGAGGTTGAAGTCCCTATCAGTGAGGTCCGTTTGTTTGTAGGGATTGCGATTCATACCATCAACTTGAGGTTTCAGTGCTTTTGTTGACTCGGAGAATGTTCTCTTTGAGATTTGCTTTGAAATTGTGATTTTTGTGAGGTTCTTAACGGATTGTGGCTTTAATCGGAGGTTCACGGGGTTCTGAGATTTTAGCGGAATTCGACGATGTTTGATTCATGTTTTGCGATGCTGATATGTTGAGGATTTGGGTCCAGCGTGTTTATGCTTCATACTGTGAGATTCCATGCCGATTTCCTTCGATTGGTTTCTCCTCGGTTGAGTTTTGATTCGGCATGAGGATTCGTTGTTGTTTCCTGCTCGGTTCGCTTTGTTTTTAAAATTTTGCTGGTGTATTCTGTTAGGATGGAGCTCGATTTTCTCCGGAGGGTTCTTCTCGTGGTTTTATGGTGATCGATTGGCTATGGATGAGTTGGATTCGATTTTTTTTCCTTAAGGATTGATGTTCGAGTTCTGTGTGACACCCGCTTGCTTAAATGATTGATAGAGTTGCCGATCGGTGGATGGTGTTGTGATTTGGGTTTTTATGAAGTTTTAAATTTGTGTTGAGGTTTCAGCGATATCTTCGGGTTGAATTCGTGACTTCCATGAAGTTTGGTTCGAAACTTTTGTGAAGTTCTTGCTTGAAATGTTTACTATGTTGTCTGATATCGTTGCGGATTGTGGTTGGCTTCATTTCCTTATGCTGCTGCTAGAAATTCCGAATTTACTTTGTTATGAACCTGTTCTTCATGCTGGATTTGGGAATTGGTAGGCTTTGGTTAGTGAGTGTTGCTTGAAAATTTAATTAATGGTGTTTGGTTTTCTTCCGAATTGGATTTGGTTCTTGGTACATAGATCTATAGTTTGAAGTACGAAGTCTGTGAATACATTGATTTCTCAAAAAGTGCATGATGTCCATATGGAATTAGTTGTAGAGATTTGGTTGGGTTTAAATTTCAAACGAATAATTCTTGAGATTTCCTTTCTTGTTTATCAACATAATCTGGACTTGTGGTGTTTGTTCCAGTCTATCCATATGGTTCTCGCGATGATAGGGGGCTCAAGTTCTGTTAATTTCTGATTTTGGAATTTTTATGCAGCTTTTGGAATTCTTTCGAGTTTGCACTTTGTGATAAGTAATCAAGTGGATTTTCTGTTTAGTTTGTTAACTGTTGAAGGTGTTGTATTCATTTCCTTTAAATACTCGATTATTAATACTTGCTTTAAGCTAATTCGTTACAAATGAGTTAAAACCTGTTCTTTGTCATACTTGAGTTATATTCATATTGGATAAGAAATGGTCTTATGAAATGACATGGCTACTGATTGTTATGAAATGAGTTAATGACATAGTTATATTATGAGTAGGTTAAATTTTATGTAGCTAATTAGTTGGATATGAGCATATGTGGTGACAATATGGAATGAGCTCCGAGGAGGGCCCTCCAAACAAGACTGATATTGTAATTTATTGTTATCTTCGACTATATGACTGCATGTTCTCTAGGAGGTATTTCTAGGGTCATGGGACTATTGACCGACTCAAATAGGGGTTACCGGATATGTGACATATTCACCTAATTAGCTATATAGGGTCACTTGTGCATTGTGTATCTTTCTTTGCTATATTGTATTTGGGTTACGTTTTCTGTTGGCTTCTAGTTGCTATTTCTGCTACTTCATGGATGCCCTTCTGTTCATATTGGATTGTGCTTGCTGGGCTATAGACTCATGATGTCTACATTACAGGTGAGGATGACTCTCAAGATATGATGGAAGACCTTTAGACGGAGTAGACGAGGAGGCGAGATGAACGCATGGTACTGCCCGAATGTCTAAGAGTGCAGAGCATACTGGTTTCATTGTGAGAGATTTTTTTTTATTATATGTAAAGAGGGATGTTTGGGGATTATTGTCCTTATTCATTAAACTCCTAATCGATGCAGTCATTTCCTTTGGTTAAGATAGTACTTCTTGATGGGCTTGTATTGTGGCTGACTACACAACAGATGTCGAGAGGATCGTTAAAATAATAATAATAATAATAATAATAAATGTGAGGGATAAACTCGGGATGTTTCAGTATTTCTCTACCTCTTTCTGTATAACTCATTATCAGGAGTTCTAAAACCTAAAAAGAAGGAATCAAGACATAATGGTAACAAGATAATGGTTAGTCGATTCACCTAACGTTATTTCATGGGAGATTTTGACTCATAGATTGGTTGTATATGGTTGGATAACCTCAAAAGTATATTGGGATATATGACCCGCAATGATGCGGAGAAAGTGATGTTAGTTACTTACACCTATGAAGTTCAACGGTTTGAATGGAAATTTCAGATGAGGATCTTTGAGGAGCAGAGCGTCAATTAACCATTATTTCGACAAGCTATCTCATGATAGTGCTTATCTACCATTATGTGCATAGCTCGTTACTAGAGGTTCCTAAACCTTTAGTAAAGCAGGTGCAATAAGATGGGTTACAAGCTAATGGTTAGTTGACTCAACTAACATTGTTTCCATCGAGTAGCTCAAGACCTTTACCACATGATCATTTATCAAATATCTTGAAGTTTATATGTCATATCAGAGTATTTGACCTTTTGTCGACATTTATTGGAGGACATGCATGGGCATGATTATGAGGTTGGTGATACCTTCTTAATGGGTAGACTCTTAGTCAAGAGGTTAAGTGATCATTTAGACTTTGGATTGTCATTCCTTTATGGTGGATATTTGAGTACTTGGAATGATGAGAATTGGTCACTATAAGTTAGATTTGTAAGCACATGACTAGTATGTCTCACTAAAAATATAAGGTAATAAACTTCCCCACTGGATATAATCCCTGTAGTGGTACAACATAGACATACAATATTGAACCATGGTAATATATTAAAATTTGTTGGAAGTAGGTGTTGAAGGTTAGATGCATTCCTTTTCCCTATCATTGTGAGGTCAGATGTTGTGATATATTATTTTCTAATGATACATTAGTGGATATTAACTTGATGGTCTATTGTTAAGTAGTGGTTGTTAATAGTGACATGAGGAGTAGCACGAGTGTGATATTTATAGATTTGATGATTTACAATTTGTGATCAGATTATAGACATGTTATTAATGATCTTATAGTTGAGTATGTTCGATGTACGAATATTATGAATTCTTGGTAATACCATTTGGGCTTACCAGTTTTCATGGACTTAATGAACAGGGTATTTCCAGAGTTTTTAGATTTGTTGATATTATCTTCTTTAACAATGTGTTTTATATATTCCCGATATGAGATGGATCACGAACATTATCATCATATAGTTCTGGAGATGCTTCGACGAGAACATCTCTATGCGGAGTTTAGTAAATGCGTGTTTTGACTATTTCTGTGGGATTTTTGGGACACATCATCTCTAGTAGAGATATATTAGTAGACCCATAAAAAATTGAGATGGTTACCAATTAGGAGTAGCCAAATAATGGGCAGAAAGTTCTTAGATTCCTATGATTAGATGGATATTACTTTGTGGGTTTTTTCTAGCATAGCTATGATGTTAACTCGACTAACTAGAAAAGGAGTGAAATTTTCCTAGACAGAGGCCTACAATGCCAATTTTCAGGAGCTTAAGTAAAAGCTAATAATTGCACTCGTCTTAGTTCTACCTTCTAGTGTAGATGAATTTGTATTCTATACAGATATATTGTACCAGAGATTAGGTGCAGTTTAGATGCAACATGAATGAGCAGTATCATATATTACTCGATAGTTGAAAGATCATGAGAAGAATTATCTGATTTATGATTTGGAATTAGCAACTATCATTTTTGCGTTAAGATTTTAGAGACATTATTTGTATGGAATCTGATCTGGTAGTAAGAAAGGGGGCCCTGCCATGGGAAGTCAACGCCACGTGGAAGCCATGGTGGTAGTCGTCCGCCCGGAGAGGGATGGGTCCGATCGGCTTGCCGACCGGACGATATACGGCTGATGGTTAAAGGCGCCCTGTCGAAAGCAGGGTTCCGGCGCTCAGGGGAAAAGGTCGTGGGCCAAACGGACCCCACGCTCGGCCAAAGCCATAAGGTAACACTGCTAATAGTCCCCATAAAGCATGTGATGGAGAATCTCCCTAAGTAAACCACCGCATATGTCCGGCCGGATGTTGAGGGAGCTGTCCGGCCGGACGCTAGATCTGTAGTAAAGGGGAAAATGACAAGGGAGGTCTTTTTCTGACAGCAGGTATGTTTCACTTGTAGGCCATGCCCCAAATCTTGTGACAGGGGATTCTGCTATCCCATCGAAGACATGTTTTGACTGTAGCGGTATGGGTCAGGTGAGCTTTCTGACAACCGCATACCGAGGAAAGGACAGAGGACACATATGCACCTCGGTATGCATGCCCTAACCCTTCACAACTCTATATAAAGAGTTTCAGACTTCGCTGGAGGTACGCATTCTGAAACTTTGGGAGCCACCTTTTTCATCGTTGCTTACCTGACTTGAGCGTCGGAGGGTCGCCGCCGGGAACCCCCTTCCCGGCTCGACTTCTGTGCAGGTTTGCCGGAGCTTCGTTCTAGCAGTTTAAGAGCCACTTCAGTAGTCGAAGAGCACTCCGTGCCCAGCGTCCATTGATTCAGCCTTCGGACAGGATCAATTTGGCGCCGTCTGTGGGAACGCTCCTGCATCCGACCGGAAACAATGGATGAGGCTGGACGACAACACACGGTGACGCTTTCGACGGAAGAACTCGACGCTCTGGTCGAGATAAGGGCCGCCAAACTTGTGGAGCAAAAACAGAAAGCATCTGCCGAGCGGCCGGAGCAACAAGCAACATCTGCGTCGGGTGGCCGAGCGGAAGCACCTCAAGCCACCCCTGCATTCCATCGGGCCTTATTTCGCACCCCTGAAGCCGTACCAGCTCGAAGAGATAGAGGATCTTCTTCAGACGAAATGCCTAAGCGAGATGACAGAAAGGGGAAAGCCCCCGAGCGGACGCGTCGCCCGAGCGGATCAATCGCCAATTTTCAGAGGCCATTCTACGAGACCCTCTGCCCAAGCACTACACGCCCCCGACGATCGGCGAGTATAATGGGACAACCGACCCGGATGATCACCTGGGTAAGTTTGATAACACGGCAACCCTCCATCAATACACAGATGGAGTAAAGTGCCGAGTTTTTCTCACCACTCTCTCGGGATCGGCTCAACGGTGGTTCCGGAGGCTGCCGGACGGATCCATCACAAGCTTCAAGGACTTCCGCACGGCCTTCCTCCACCACTTCGCCAGCAGTCGGCGTTATCAAAAAACAAGCGTAAGTCTGTTCGCCATCAAGCAAGAGGCCCGGGAATCGCTTCGAGCTTACATCCAGCGATTCAACCAAGTGGCGATGGACATTCCAACGGCCACTTCGGAAACCATGATGAATGCCTTCACACAAGGCCTAGTGGATGGAGATTTCTTCCGATCGCTCATCCGAAAGCCGCCCCGGGATTACGATCACATGCTACATCGGGCTAACGAGTACATTAACGTGGAAGAAGCACAGGCGGCCAGGAAAAAAGAAACTCCCGCCGAGCGGCCTCCTCCAGCCGAGCGGAAACAGCACGCCGCTCATCAGCCGCCTAGAGGACCAAGGGCTGAAGCAATCCGATCTTCCCATGTCCGGTCCCATGTGCAGGAGGTAGCCGCCGCCCGGCCCAAACCGAAGAAGAGGTGGACCCCGATGTTCTGCTCCTTCCACCGGACGGATACGCATAACACCGTGGATTGTCGAAGTCTTCCCGTGGCTCATCTGTGCCACGGAGTCTTTGACGGCGATCTCCCTCGATCGATCGGACGGAGAATTTGAAGCCGATCGGACGCGAGTTGATAGGCAACAGACTCTGATCGCGCCGCTCTGGCGAGAGAATCGCCGGACGTCAGGAGCGGTCCCACCATCCGCTCGGAAGAGGAAAATAAAAACAACACTTCGGCGAGATAAATGTCATGTTGGCGGGCGGCCGGAGGAGACTCAATCGAGCTAGAAAGGCGGCGTTCGGCTCAAATCCATGCCGTCGGTTGCGGCGAGCAAGCGGACTGAAATCGGTTCGGGCCGGGGACTTGGAAGGAGTTGAAGTGTCTCACGACCGCTCTGCTCATCAATGCGGTAATAGCCAACTACACTATTCACCGCGTATTTGTTGACACGGGAGCTCGGTCAACATCATATTCAAGAGGGCGTTCGATCAGTGCAAATTGATCGAGCCGAGCTACCTATGACGACTCCGCTCTGGGTTCACGGGTGCAGTTCAATGGTCGGCCGGATCCGGTGGCTACCTCAGGGAGAAGAGCGCTCGGGAGGACGAGAACAACAAACCGTGGTGGTTGACTCTCCTCGTCCCTACAACGTCATTTTGGGACGGCCGGCGAGTTCCAGGCGGTCGTCTCAACTTTTCATCAAGATCAAATTTCCCGTGGAGGACCATGTGGGAGAAGTACGAGGAGATCAGCTAGCTCGGCGATGTTACATCGAGATGGTCCGAGCAGAGGCCAATTCGGATCGAGGTAAACGCCATCACTGAAAAGCCACCCTCTTTAATTTATGAAGAAAAGAGGAAGTGCAGATTCATCCGACCCGATCGGAGGCCACGACTTTTGTGCCTCCGATCCGGAGGAGGAGCTGATCCAATGCCTCGACGAAATCATGATGTATTCGTTTGGTCGACACATGAATTGCCCGGAATTTCGCCGAGCATAGCGCAGCATGAGTTGCATGTCCGACCGGACGCTGAGAAAAAGAGATTTCAGTACCGAGCAGAACTCCATCATCCGGGCGGAGGTCGAGAAGCTTCTGGAGGCCGGCCATATACGAGAAGTACAGTTTCCGAGTTGGTTGGCTAACGTAGTATTAGTCTCCAAGCCGGGCGGCAAGTGGAGAGTCTGCATTGATTTTCGAGACTTGAACAAAGCATGCCCCAAGGACTTTTATCCTTTGCCCCGGATAGATCAGCTGGTGGACTCTACGACCGGCTGCGAATTAATTTGTATGCTCGACGCCTACCAAGGCTATCATCAAGTGCCGCTCGCCCGGGAAGATCAAGAAAAAGTAAGCTTCGTAACGGTCGACGGCACATATTGCTACAATGTGATGCCGTTCGGATTGAAGAATGTCGGGGCCACCTATCAACGCTTGATGAACAAAGTGTTCAGAGAGCAGATCGGGCGGAATCTGGAAGTTTACGTGGACGACATTCTTATCAAAACCGCCCGAGCGGCCGATCTCTTCAAGGACATGGAAGAAACCTTCCGAACGCTACGCAAATATGGAGTCAAGCTAAATCCTCAGAAGTGCCTGTTCGGAGCAAAAGGAGGGCGTTTCTTGGGGTATATAGTGACCGAGCGGGAATTGAAGCTAATCCCAGCAAGGTGAAAGCTCTACAAGACATGCCGCCTCCAAGAAATACAAGGGAAGTGCAGCGTTTGACCGGTCGGATAACCGCATTGTCCCGATTCATCTCCAAAACTGCCGACCGGAGCCTCCCTTTCTTCAAAATTTTGCGCAAGGCAACTAAATTTCACTGGGACGAGGAATGCGACCGAGCATTCGAAGAATTGAAGACATATCTTAATTCTCTGCCTATACTAGCCAAGTCGATCGGGGGTGAGTCACTTTATATTTATCTGTCTTCAACCGAGCATGCTGTAGGCTCGGCACTTGTAAGGTCCAGCGGCGAGGAACAGCCGGTGTATTTTCTGAGCCACATCTTAAAAGATGCCGAATTTCGTTACACTGGGCTCGAGAAGTTGGCCTTTGCTTTGGTTCTAGCCGCTCGGCGCCTCCGACCATATTTCTTGGCTCACACCATCATTGTCCGGACGAACAGTCCACTAGGAAGAGTACTGTTGAATCCAGAAGCGTCCGGACGGCTCATCAAGTGGACGACAGAACTAGGGGTGAGCAGTCAACCCGCTAAACCGACCAACCCGCTTATACCGACCCGAGCCGAACCGAAAAAATAAAATCCGCCGGATATAGGGCCGGATGTAGGGTCATGATATTACATTATCCGATCTAGTAGGGCCGGATAGTTTTTTATCCCAATAATCGAACCAACCCGATCCGCGATCACCCCTACTTGTAGCAACTACTGTTGATAAGTTGTTACACGTTATAGTAGCTACTGCAGATAAGTTGCTACACGTTGTAGTAGCTACTGTCGATATGTTGTTACACGTTGTAGTAGCTATTGACGATTAGCTACTACAACGTGTAATGAGTAATGTCTATTATCATTTTAAAATATTTTATTTTTTATTATTTTATATTTATATTTTATATTTCATTGGATATAGGGTCAGATATCCAAATAACTGACAACCCGTCGGATATTTAATACGTAATAACCGTCGGATATAGGGCCGGATGTAGGGTCATAATATTACATTATCCGATCTAATAGGGCCGGATAGTTTTTTATCCCAATAACCGAACCAACTCGATCCACGATCACCCCTAGACAGAACTGAGTGAATTTGACATCCAATACCAGCCCCGCTCGGCGATCAAAGCGCAATCCTTGGCTGATTTTGTGACAGAAGTGCAGAGGCCAGAGCCGGAAGCTATGTGGAGAATATATGTGGATGGGTCTTCCACTCGGCTCGGAAGTGGAATTGGAATATTGCTGTTCTCACCCCAAGAAGAAAAGATGCACTTATCCGTCCGGCTGGATTACAAAGCTACCAACAATAAAGCAGAGTATGAGGCCCTCATAGCCGGATTGCAGGCAGCACGGCATGTGGGAGCCGGTCGGGTGACACTCTATTCGGATTCACAGTTGGCCGCTCAGCAACTTTCTGGCACCTTTGAAATCAACAGCGTTTGGCTTAAACTCTACGCTGAGGCCTTCGAAAAACTTAAAGCTACTTTCTGAGAGGTTCTTATTCAGAAGATTCCCCGAGCGAGACGGTAGATGAGTTAGCCAAACTAGCAAGTTCTATAACGCCGTTCAGCATTCAATTGAAAAAGTACTGCTGGTGGCGCGCGTCGACCGGATGGAAAGCCTCACATTTCCAAGCGATTGGAGGCACCCATCATAGAGTTCCTCCGCTCGGGAGCCACACCGGAATGAAGCCCAATTCTGAGAAGAAGAGCCGGTCGGTTCACACTCATCGCGATCAACTTTACAAAAGGCTTTCTCCCGACCTACGTGAGCTCGGAAGACTCAGCTTACATTCTCCAAGAAGTACATCAAGGATCGTGCGGAGGGCATCCGGGCGGACGATCATTAGCTAAGAAGATCCTACTAGCTGGATACTTTTGGCCGACCTTACAAATAGACGCCGCTCGGACAGTATCTACGTGCCTTTCGTGCCAGAAGTATCACAACTTCTCGCACCTACCGGCAGAGGAGATGAAGGCATCAACCGTTTCATGTCCGTTTGATCAATGGGGAATGGATATTGTGGGTCCATTTCCGATGGCGACCGGGCAGAGGAAATTTTTGCTGGTGGCGGTCGATTATTTTTCCAAGTTGGTGGAGGCCGAGCCACTAGCCAGGATCACCGAACAGATGGTCAAAAAATTCATCTGGCAACACATCATCTGTAGGTTCGGTATCCCTCGCCGATTGGTTTCCGACAATGGGCGGCAATTCACAGGGAAGGTGCTAGAAGATTGGTGCAAAAGCTACGGCATCGAGCAACACTTCACGTCCGTGGCTTACCCCCAAAGCAACGGTCAAGCCGAAGTAGCCAATCGGGAAATTCTCCGTATTCTGCGTGCTCGGCTCGACCACTTGGGAGGAAGTTGGCCAGATGAAGTGCCAGGCATTTTATGGGTCATCCGAACGACTCCTAAGGAAGGAATGTGCGTCACACCTTTTCATCTAGTGTACGGCGGCGAAGCGGTCATTCCGGTTGAAGTCGGCGTCGAGTCCGTCCGGGTCCAATGTTACGATGGAGGCAACGCCGAGCGGAGGAACATGGAGCTGGATTTGGTTGATGAGGAGCGGGCCAAGGCATCCGTTCGGCTGATGGCGTACCGTCAACGGATGAAGCAAAACTACAACCGGCGCGTCATTCCCAGATCATTCCAGGTAGGCGATCTTGTCTGGAAGAAAGTCAAGCCGGTCGGCGACGTCGGCAAGCTTGAAGCTCCGTGGGCAGGCCCCTTCAAAATCATCGAAAAGCTCCGCTCGGGCGCGTATTATTTGGAGGATGAGGACGGCCGACAGCTAGATAAACCGTAGAGCCGCGCCGACCGGCTATAAATATCCGCGCCGAAGACCGTCTAGCCCAGACGTTAAACCGTAGAGACGAGCCGGCGTCTATAAACCCTCCGAGCGGAAGACCGTCTAGCCCATACGTTAAACCGTAGAGCCGACTGACCGGCTATAAATAACCGCGCCGTCGAGCTCCGACGTTAAAGATCGAGAGACGAGCCCCTCCAAGCGGAAGACCGACGAGCTCCGTCGTTAAAGATCGAGCGCCGACCATTAAATACCGTCGAGCTCCGGCGTTAAAGATCGAGGGCCGCGCCGATGCGCCGACGAGCTCGTCGTTAAAGATCGAGAGCCGTGCCAACCGTAATAACCGTCGAGCTCCGGCGTTAAAGATCGAGACGAGCCGGCGTCTATAAACCCTCCGAGCGGAAGACCGTCTAGCCCATACGTTAAACCGTAGAGCCGACTGACCGGCTATAAATAACCGCGCCGTCGAGCTCCGACGTTAAAGATCGAGAGACGAGCCGGCGTCTATAAATAATTCGAGCGGAAGACCGACGAGCTCCGTCGTTAAAGATCGAGAGCCGCGCCGACCAAAAGACCGTCGAGCTCCGACGTTAAAGATCGAGAGACGAGCCGGCGTCTATAAATAATTCGAGCGGAAGACCGACGAGCTCCGTCGTTAAAGATCGAGAGCCGCGCCGACCGGCTATAAATAACCGCGCCGTCGAGCTCCGACGTTAAAGATCGAGAGACGAGCCGGCGTCTATAAATAATCCGAGCGGAAGACCGACGAGCTCCGTCGTTAAAGATCGAGAGCCGCGCCGACCGGCTATAAATAACCGCGCCGTCGAGCTCCGACGTTAAAGATCGAGAGGCGGGCCGGCCGATCCGAGCGGAAGACCGGCGAGCTCCGTCGTTAAAGATCGAGAGCCGGCCGACAAATAACCGCGCCGTCGAGCTCCGGCGTTAAAGATCGAGAGGCGGCGTCTATAAATAATCCGGCGGAAGACCGGCGAGCTCCGTCGTTAAAGATCGAGAGCCCCGCCGATCGACGAGCTCCGACGTTAAAGATCGAGAGCCGCGCCATAAATAATCCGAGCGGAAGACCGACGAGCTCCGTCGTTAAAGATCGAGAGGCTATAAAAGACCGTCGAGCTCAGGCGTTAAAGATCGAGCGGGCGTCTATAAATAATCCGGACGGAAGACCGACGAGCTCCGTCGTTAAAGATCGAGCCGACGGCTATAAATAACAAGCGTTAAATATCGAGGCAGGCGTCTATAAGCGTCCGGCGGCGAGCTCCGTCATTAAAGATCGAGAGCCGCGCCGAAAAAGACCGTCGAGCTCCGACGTTAAAGATCGAGAGACGAGCCGGCGTCTATAAACGTTCGAGCAGAAGACCGACGAGCCCCGTCGTTAAAAATCGAGAGCCGCGTCGACCGGCTATAAATAACCGCGCCGTCGAGCTCCGACGTTAAATATCGAGAGACGAGCCGGCGTCTATAAACGTCCGAGCAGAAGATCGACGAGCCCCGTCGTTAAAAATCGAGAGCCGCGCCGACCGGCTATAAATAACCGCGCCGTCGAGCTCCGACGTTAAAGATCGAGAGACGAGCCGGCGTCTATAAATCATCCGAGCGGAAGACCGTCGAACTCCGACGTTAAAGATCGAGAGGCGAGCCGGCGTCTATAAATCATTCGAGCGGACGATTGCAAATGTCCAAGAAGGTCGTCGCCAATATCGTTCGACCGACTCTACGTTCCTCTCGGCTCAGGACCCAAAGGTTCTCGTCGGTTTATAGCGAGCGACTCTTGATAGAAACACAGAATGATAGTTGTCCGATCGGAAGGGCTTGACCTATGCCGAAGGTAGGATAATAGGCGAGCGGGTAACACACATATTAGCAAGGGGACAAAGTGCAAGAAGATAGAGTGCACGAAAGGAAAGCATTTCATTGAAATTAAAACATTGGGCCGAGTGGCCTAAGTACAAAAAGGTTCATATTCAGCCGAGCAGCCAAATTACAAGAATTACTCAATATAGTCGTAGAGGTCCCTCGGAATATTGCTCAGGAGCTCCACCTGATCACCGGCTGGAATATTGGTGGACTCCGGAAGAAGGCCCTTCGACTTCAGATAGGTCATGGTGGCCGTAATGGCCAAGTCGAAAGCTGAGTACATCCGCTCGCAAATTTTCTCCGAGAATTCAGGCGATCGGATGTGGTTTTGTCGAAGAGCGGCCACTCGGCTCGGCTCGGCATCCTGATATTCTTTGAAGGCTGCCTGGGAGCTTGTGAGGGCCTCATTCAGACGCTCAATCTTCTCCGTGTCGGCCGAGCGGCCCACCTTCTCCCGGTTAAGCTGCTCTGTCAGCTCCTTTATCTTCAACTCCAGGCCTCTGGCCTCAACATTCTTTTTCTCCAGGTCGGAGATAGCAGTATTCTTCCGAGTGGTAGCCAGAGTTATTTTTGTGTCAAGTGACTTGACTTGTCGCTCGGACTCGGCCAGGGCGTGGGCCTGATCAGCTGTTTTCTTCTGCTCGGCCGCCAGTAGAGTTTGAGTTTTCTTCAGTTCCTTTTGTAACTCGGCGTACGAGGGGCCTTGAGGGCCGCTCGGACTTCCTGCCGCCCGCAGTTGCCTTATCTCCTCGTCCGCCATAGCCAGGCGGTTGGAAACCGCTATCTCTTCCACCCATCTCTGAAGCAAGAAGGCGCAGTTGTTAAAAGCCGAGCGGAAAAATTACAAGTGAAAAAAAAAAAAAAACGAACTTACCCCCGTAGCCTCCCGCATGTGGCTGTTGGCTAAGTTCTGGAGGGGGATCATTGCAACTCGCGCCCGAGCGTCGGCCCACATCTCGGCTAAGGGCCCTTTCAAAGTAATGGTGTGCTCGGGCACGGTTGGTCGATCGGCTTCTGGTAGCAACTCTTCAGTAGGGAGATGTAGAGTGACCCGTATTGTGCGGCCGTGACCAGGGATCGCTCGACCAGGATCAGAAGCCGGTGCGGAAAACCGTGAATGGATGGTCGAGCGTTGGACTGAATGGCGAGCAGGGGGGAGAGTGTTGACCGGAGTGGCCTCAACCGGAGCAGTCAGCTCATCCCAGTCAGAAGGAGTCCGGTCGGACGAAAGGGTTTCTGCCATAGGCGCTTTGCCTCTAGCAGTCTCGGCGGCCCGGTCGGAGGGTTGGACCGCTGAGGTAGCCGAGCGCAGCGGAGTCTCCACCCGGCGCCTCTTTTGCAGGGGCTGTTCCTCCTCCCGAGCGGACCCTTCCTCGGGGGCCGTTGGTTCCCCGGAGGGGATAGTTCTGCTGGCCACCTGCTGTTGAGAGGCCTGAGTGGCTGATTCAGCCTGGGTGCCGCTCTCTCCTTCGTGAGAACCGACCGGCTGAATACCCAACGCTTCCATTTCCTTAGCCGCAGCGGCCTCCAACGCCGCTGCCTTTCTCTTCAGAATGTCGGCCATCACCGAGTCCATGACGGTGTTAGCTGCATGGAAAGGAGAAGAAATCAGTTAGCAATTAAAGCAAATGCCCAAGCAAAATTCTTACCGAAGCCGGTCGGAATTGGGGTCCGTATAGGACTCAGCCCGAAAATGTACATCACTCCCTAGTGAAGAAGTTTGTTGATGTCAAGTCGCAAACCGGCTAGTACATTTGCGGCATGAAGATAATCCGGTCGGGTCTTGAATTTCTTCAACTCGGGAGGAGGAGGCAGACTGACCTACCACTGGGTCGGGAAGTTCGGCTGATTGGGCATGCGGATGTAGAAATAATAGTCCTTCCAATGTTTATTGGAGGTGGGTAGTTTGTTGAAGAAGACCAAGCCGGGTCGAGCTTGGAACATAAAGGTGCCCGGCTCGACTTGCTTAGGGTAGTAGAAATAAAAGAAGACCTCCGGTCGGAGGGGGATGTTGTGAATCTTAAACAAAACAACAACGCCACAGAGGAGACGGAAGGTATTGGGTACTAAGCTTCCGAGCGGCACACCAAAATAATTACAGACATCTACTATGAAGGGATGTACAGGAAACCGTAGACCAGCGGTAAATTGGTCACGAAAGACACAGAAAGCGCCGCGCGGCGGTCTGTTTTGGCCGAGTGGAGGGACCAGCGAGGCGAACTTCGAAATCCTCGGGGATTTCGAAATTGTCTGTCAAAATATCGAAATCCCGCTGTTCGAATCGGGACCGCATGGTAGTGTACCATGGGCCGAGGGATTGTTCTTCGGGATGAGAGGAACTAGCCATGGTCCGGACGGAAGAAATCAAAAAAGGAGTGGAAAGGCCAGAGGAAAACAACCGATGAAGAAAAGAAGTTTCAAAAATTGGAGCTAGGGAAAGAAATGCGAATGAGACACCGGAAAAGAGGGACGAAAGATATAAAACCTTACTGCGGGGAGAGGGATTAAGGAAAGGCGCCGGAGAGCGTCGGAGGGCAGAAACAAGATCGCCGGAGCTCCAAAGCGCAGAGGGCAGTAGCAGAAGTCGCGGAGGCGAGTGTGGGGGAGAAGGAAACGAAGAATTTATAGGGTGAAGGCCGGGCGGCCTTAACCGTCGGATCCAGGTCACGGGAATCAAAGCATGCATCTAGTCGTCCATTTCGAATTGCTTCGATCACGTCAAAATATCATGCTACCGCCGCCGTACACCGATGACAATGCTCCACGTGGTATTCAATCATTCGGAGCATTTAATGAAAGCATGCTCAACCTTGATGTCGAAGATTGGCGCAGAATATGAGGAGATCCGGTGAAGACCATTGTTGATTCGCTTAGGCTACCTCTACGGTTGGCCGAGCGGATGATACAAGCACGGAGGAACCGCTCGGCCGGATTCTTAGTCCAGTCAGTCGGGCTATTCGCCTCCTTCGACTAGACTTGAAGGGGAGGCAAGTGATCCGGTAGTAAGAAAGGGGGCCCCGCCATGGGAAGTCAACGCCACGTGGAAGCCATGGTGGTAGTCGTCCGCCCGGAGAGGGATGGGTCCGATCGGCTTGCCGACCGGACGATATACGACTGATGGTTAAAGGCGCCCTGTCGAAAGCAGGGTTGCGGCGCTCAGGGGAAAAGGTCGTGGGCCGAACGGACCCCACGCTCGGTCAAAGCCATAAGGTAACACTGCTAATAGTCCCCATAAAGCATGTGATGGAGAATCTCCCTAAGTAAACCACCGCATATGTCCGGCCGGATGTTGAGGGAGCTGTCCGGCCGGACGCTAGATCTGTAGTAAAGGGGAAAAGGACAAGGGAGGTCTTTTTCTGACAGCAGGTATTTTTCACTTGTAGGCCATACCCCAAATCTTGTGACAGGGGATTCTGCTGTCCCATCGAAGACATGTTTTGACTGTAGCGGTATGGGTCAGGTGAGCTTTCTGACAACCGCATACCGAGGAAAGGACAGAGGACACATATGCACCTCGGTATGCATGCCCTAACCCTTCACAACTCTATATAAAGAGCCTCAGACTTCGCTGGAGGTACGCATTCTGAGACTTTGGGAGCCACCTTTTTCATCGTTGCTTACCTGACTTGAGCGTCGGAGGGTCGCCGCCGGGAACCCCCTTCCCGGCTCGACTTCTGTGCAGGTTTGCCGGAGCTTCGTTCTAGCAGTTTAAGAGCCACTTCAGTAGTCGAAGAGCACTCCGTGCCCAGCGTCCATTGATTCAGCCTTCGGACAGGATCAGAATCATTTTCGAGATTTACATGGTTCACAATTTACCAGAAAGAGTTGAACCTTAGACAAAGTTCTCATGTGATGAGAATGAGATTCTTTGTTACCATGACAGATTGTGTGTACTTGGGTCATAATACGTCCAGAAGGATTTCCTTAAGGAAGCACATCAATCTGGATTTGCCATATATTCGGGTGGTACCCGATGTATAGGGATCTAAAACGTTCCTATTGATGGAACAACATGAAATGAGACATTGCGGATTTTATAACTTGATGTCTAGTATGCTAGCAAGTGGAGGGTGAACATCAGAAATCAGTAGGATGATTTTAATAGATACAAAATATTGAAATGGAAATGAGAGCATTTCACAATGGACTTTATTGTGAGGCTATTGGTTAACCAAGTTTACTTACTTTCTATCGATCTATGGGATAAATTCTTTGGATTGATTAGCAAAGTTCATGGTATACCTCTAAGTATCATACCAGATAGAGATTGATGATTTATATTACGGTCTGGTAGAGTTTACAGTAGACCGTAAGTATAGAGCTCTATGTTAGTATAACTTGCCATCTTCAGACAGATAGACAATCTGACTGCACTAAATATATGTTAGGGGATCTACTGATAGAGTTGTATATGGATTTCGGAGGTAGACTTTGCTTGCTACAACAGATAGAAATATTAGAGTGGTGGAAGATGAGTGAGCTCATAACTCACAAAGTTATTATTATCTACTTGGAAGTAGATCATCATGTGGTTTCATAAGAGAATTTTAAGTCTCTCATGATTAGAAATTTATTCATGATACTAGGATAAACTAGCATGTTATCCTTAGATAAGAATTTCTTAGTTTGATCAATAAATTTAGAGACTAAAATTTTATTGATAGAGATAATGTAAGATACGATAATTAAATAATAAGTGTTATAGAAAAAATAATTTTATAGAATTTTTTAAAAAATTTTAAAGTTTGTCTAAAATTTAAATAGAGTATATATAATATATTTAAAGAGATAAATGTCTCAGGCTTAGTCGATTAGAAATATGACTAAGTGGAAGTTCTTTGAAGTTAAAAATCAAATAACCTGCTAAACCTACTATGAATAGCTAAACCTAGGTTTGCCGATTTCCTCCTCTTGCCCCTCCCGACCTCTCTGTCGACACCTCTTCCTCTTCTCTTCATCGCCGCCGACCCGGCGCCACAGGCTCTCCTCCGGCCACGAGCGAAGTCGCTGATCTCCTTGCGCGCCGTCGCCCCCTTCGACTTTGTTGAGCCAGGACGATCGATCAACATCGACCGTTACTATTCGATCGATCCACGGCTGAGCTACTCGTGCCACCGCCAGCCGTGGCCCCGACCATGTGTCACCACTGGAGCGCCTTCTTCCTAATCTGAGGCCATCATCCATTCCATCGCCGGCAACTCCTTCCTATTCCGTCCATCCACAATGCACCTCATCAGAGAGCTCTGGGATTTCACAGTTTCTCCTACATCCCCTTCATGAGTGTTCGATCTCTTTTGGAACTGAAGCAATTCCCTGCCTCCGGGCGAGCAGATCGCCGACCCTTTCTGCTCAACGCCATCACCTCCAGCCTTGGTGGCACTGCCGGCCAGCTGTAGCTTTAACTGCTGGAAATTTGGTAAAGCTCAGTTTACAGAGAATTATTGTTCGAATAAGTAGGGAATTTAATACATATGTTCTGATTTAATGGATTAGAGTGGTTAGTTAATTGGTTAGAAATCTAGATCAAAGATTAAGGGAATTGCACTCAATTGAATTCGGATCATTGTAGGTTGATTAATTTCTGGTACTTAATTGATTATAGCTAGTCTTATGAGGATTAGCTAACATCTTCCTTATTATTAGATGCGGAATGGTTGATTGCTGGATTGGGATGATTGGATTTGGTTAATTTCAAATAGTTTAGTGGATCCATTTCCATGGTTAATTGAAGTTTATGGATTTAATTGGTTGATATGAGTAGTAAGCTTGAAGTTGATTAATCTAAAGTATGATTAATTTAGTTGTGGATTAATTGATATGTAATTGAGTTACAGATTCAAATTTACTAATAAATCATTTATGTGGGAAGTGTTAATGTGGAATATATTAGTTGGGATTGATTATGGATTGGATCAATCGGAACTTAGTTGACCACCTCAGATTGATTCAATTTGGGGTTTCCTTAATCAAGAAGGGAATAGGTTTATTTATTTGGTCTTGGGATTTAGTTTAGCTAGATGATGCATGTTAGAGTAATTAAACTATACCTTTTGATGCAGATTCTGATTTGGGACGAGCATTTCGACGTGGGAGGTATTTGATACGAGCTACTTACTAAGCGAGCATTTCTTGACTTGCTTCTTTAGTACTTTAACCTTAGTGCATGAGCTATATTCGGATAGTTGCTGTATTTAACTTGACTCTATTCATATTGTTGCTTAAGCTTGACCTTTTATTGCTTGATCTTATATTTAATCTACCGTGGTATCCATGCAGTCTTCTTTGTTTTTATGCATGTATTGTTTGAGTATTACCGTAGTATGATTACAAATTTATACTCGGACATTTACACCATATAGTAATACCCTTAAGTTGGTAACCGTATGTTAGTGATACTATAGTATAGTTGTATACTTTATGAGTGCATATATGATAGCAAGACTATACTGGCTTATACGGGATAGATATCTTACCCTAGCAGAGTGATAGGAGTATTCCACTAGGTCATTTTCTTAGACTGACATAGGATTACTTGATTTGGATTCCGTTGTTTTATTATATGTATGATGATACCATGGAATTAGTTGAGATTGGTTGACTAGTATTTTGTGAATATGATTGTTTTTGTATATTCATGCCTATATATTAGTAAGATTATACTGTACTGTAAGATATCGAGTATTCTACTAGACCTTTGCTTGTTTTGTAGGCTCATGCCTATATATTAGTAAAATTATATCATAGTGTAGGATATCGAGTATCTTACTAGACCTTGGTTGTTATTTAGTCTCCTATATGCTAGTGAGGTTCGACCGTAGGATAACTTGAAGAGTTTTATCCTCGGATGAATTGTTATTGCTTAATTTGTCATTATGGCTTGGTATATGTATATACCCTATCTGCCCACGGGACTATCCGTGGTAGAGTGTTCTCCCGTAAACAATAGCCACTTATACATTTGGTCTGCCCACGAGACTATCTGTGGTAGATTGTTTTCTTGCAGATAGTGATTGTTTACATATCCTGACTGTCCATGGGACCATCCATGGTAAAGCGTTCTCCTATAGTCAGTAGCTGAAGTGCTAGATAGCTACCTCATTCTATCCACCACGGGACCATTTGTGGCAGAGCGTTCTTTCGTTGACAGTGACTAGTTATATATCCTGATTGCCCACGAGACTCGCTTGTGTTATTATGATGTGCTAATCAAGACTTGTTATATGCTTGTTATATTCTGGTTACTCATTTGTTTGTGCAAATTTGTATATACAGTACGTACTCCCGATTTATGGGTTAGAGGATTATGATATTGTTTATGGTTTGACTAGTAGGCATTTTTTCTGAGATTATATCCTTTGATCTCCTTACATTACGTTGATCATGCACTTATTCCTATTGAGCTAGCTACCTCTCGCTTTCCCTTTATTTCCATAGAGAGAATTTAAACTTTTAATCCAACATGACAATAAGACAACAAGGACTAAATTAAACATAATTAATTTTTTAAATCATCTATACATGCATCGTTAACTACATCCATAATCCCCTCATTATCAGACTCAAAATCAACATCTTCTTTATTCTCCTCCTTCGATATATAAATCCTCATCAAGTTCTCTAATGGGGATGTTCCTTGCACTCCTCCTTGATTGTAGTACTTCATCTGATAAACTCCTCCCTTAATAAGCTTCTTACATAATTTACAGTGATCCAATCTTTTTTTTCCCTTGCAATACATCACCTCATAATTTTAAACAATATTACTAGACTTTCACTTCAATTCCACCTTGGGTTGGTTCTCATTCTCTGCCATTAAGCTTCAATAATTCAATAAATAATAAAAAATTAGAAAAAAACTTAATATAAAATATATTAATTAAAAAATAAAAAAAGTTAATCAAAATATTTTTTAAAAAATAAATAATAATAATAATTTTTTAAATATATATAAATATATTAAATTAATAGGATAATTTTATTAGGCTTTAATTAAGTTTATTTAAGTTATCTCAATCATAACTAGAAGTTGATTAAAATTATTTATATGAAGTTTCGATTAAATCTTAAGTTTAAACAAATAACTCTATTTGGCTTTGGCATTTTGACTCAGACGTGTCGCCTGAGCTCGACGACGAGTCTGGACTTGTCGCCTGTACTTGGTGACGTGTTCTGATCCATCGCGGACCCATCGCCTGGGCTCAGCGACAAGTCCGGACCCGTCACCTGGGCTCGGCAACGAGTTCAGACCGTCGCCTGGGCTCGGCAACGAGTCCGGACCCGTCGCCTTGGGTCGACAACTAGTCCGGACCCGTCTGCAAAGCTCGACAACTGTCCCGAAGACGTTGCCTGAGCCCGACGACGCGTCCGAAGCTGAAACACCGAACTGAGTCGAATCCGAAATATATAAAAGCCTAACCTAACGATGGCAGCAACAATGACAACAACGATCGCGACAGCGGCGAGCAACAGTGCAGCGTTCACAGTTCGAGGCGGAAGGAGACAGAAGGGTGTGGCCATGTGGGTTGTTTTGAAATCACCAACGCACTGTAAAGATTTTTTAACCTACGTTGACTTTGACCACCTCCCACCTAGGCAGTCACCTCAACCACCATTTAGAGCATTTGTCCAAATCAACTATAAAACCCTTTGTGCTCGATTTTATGCATAATAGATTGTGTCGGTATGGCAATGGATTGGTAACACCAATCAAGTGCCTTAATCGATTACAAAACCTTTTGTTCACTAATTTAGGTGAAATAGTTGATTGCTCCTATATGCAACTGACTGGTAACCACTTGAGTGTCCCAATCGACTACACAACTTATTGTTTGCTAATTTAGGTGAAATAGTCGATTGATCCATTAGGACAGTCGACTCGACTGTTAATGGTTTGGTTGCATTTTTTCAAGACATTTTTTTTTTCCCAAAAATTCAAGTGATTTTTAGAAACGACCATTGTTCTTTGCGAAAACCATGAAGACTCTGTATCCTAGGCTTTGTATACCCAAATCTCAATGAATATGTAAATGTGTTATATCAAAATTTAACGCAAAACACTTGCATTTGAATAAAAAATTATCAAAAAAACTCGCATCCTAATGTTATAAAATCAGTGTCAACCTAACATGTGGCTCTGATACAATTTGATGGAATTTTAATCCTCCTTAAGATCGTGCTTTCGCATGTGAATTGACAAAAAGATTCAAGCGATCCAACACAGGATCTTGTCGGAGATCTACAACAAATATGTGATAATGAAATACAACGGAAGCATTACAAGAAATACATAAATCCATAGACATCCTCGACTTCCTTATCGCTAGAAAAACTTGAAGATTAAAATGAATCAATAGGCGTGATTTTCCATAGATGCGAGGGCGATAGCTCTGAAATCTTAGTTTGATGGGGAAATCAACAATATATATCGGGGCTCAAATCCATTAGTATTAATAGTAACGGATTAATGAGTTCTACATATGAGTTACATCCAATAACATAAACCTATGATTAAAACACCAAATTAGATTACTTTAATAGGTTTGTTTACAATGGCAAAATCATGGTTAGTAAATAACATGTCACCCCACTTAATGGAGACTAAATCCAATAGTCGAATCTTTCATCCCCTACTATAGTTATACAGTTAAGTTAAGCGTGTTCATGAGTTGAGCAAAGGGTTTAAACTCATTGCATACTTGACATGTGTGTTAAGTATCACAAGATCTATCTTGTATTCAAGTTCACTTGGTTTAGCTAAGGTTTTTGATGGCTTGATGAGTCGAGGTCTGTGGAGATCCTAGAAGGATGGTGCATTCAATGGACTGCAAAACGAGGTCCATAAAGATCAGAGAAGGATGATGCATTCGAGAGACCGTAGGATGAGGAGCATTGGGTCACAATAAAGCCAAGGAGGTGAACTATGTGAGTGAAGGCGTGAAAGGTGGTGCAAGAGTGCAAATGACTTAGCTTAACTGAAGATCTTAAGACTTGGAGAAACTTATGTGAGATGTGAATGAAGTGACCTGTATATATATGTAAAGAGGGTAGATAATAACAATTAGACGAACTTAGATGTGGTTGAAGTAAATAACCAATTAATTGATGATTGTTAATAAGACAACTTATGATCCAAGGATTCAATCTCCTAAGTGTTTTTAAAGTTTGTGTTTTGCTCAATCGACTAGTGGTTGAATACCTTAAGTTGAGTTTGTTTGGTTTATTCTATCATAAACCTTACTACAATAAAAGTAAGGATTATTGATGAAATTTTCTTAGTCAAAATCATGGTTTAAAGTGTCATGCCAAGACGGTTGAAATAGGCAAAACATCTCGTTCCGCTCGACAATCGGCACCAGACTCACGACAACTAGGACATGTTGCGCGACCCCGTGGCTGCAGCAGAGGGGTCACTCACTCCGCAACAACAGCAGGGGGTCGCATAACCCTTTCGCCGCCGCCACGGAGGCGTTGTGCGACCCTGTGGCCGCCACAGTCGCTTTGGAGGAGTTACGCGATCCCCGCGGCCATGGTTGAGGGGTCGTGCAACCCCGCAGTAGAGCCGAAGTAGCGTGAGTTCGCAATTGGTATCCGATTTCGGATTTTTTTTTAATTACTCTTAGGTTAGTTATTTTAATCAACTCCTAGTTATGATGGAGATAATCTAAATAGACTTTATTAAACCCTCATAATTTTTTTTTTATTTTCATATCTTTTCCTTTTTTAAAGATTATTTTTTATATTATTTATTTTTTAAATATTTATGTTAAATATTTTATTTTTTAATTAATATGTTTTATATTTAAAAAATATCAAAACTATATCGGCACGACACGATACGGTACCAAAATTGTATTGTTCTAGTTCAGGACAGAAACCTCGGCACGAGTCGAAATTTTATACCTTGGTCAAAATATGTTTTATCAGTAGTTTTTTTAATCAAACTCAATCTTGTCCGCTAAAAAATTAATACAATATCGATCAAATGAGTTTTGGTCTGTAATTAAATTTATTTATTAGCCAAAATAAATTTTGGCTAGTATTTTAATTTTTTTATTGATCAAAATTAACATTGACTAGTAAAAATTAAAACTATCATCCAAAATTCATTTTTTGATTTTTTGTCATTAAAGTTTAGAGTTATGTAATTTTTAGTTTTAGACAGTGTTCTAAAAAGCGCTAGACGGTAGGCGGGCGAACAGCCGCCGCCTAGTGCCTAGGCGATGCCTAGGTGGTCCTAGGGCGGTCTTAGGCGACGCCTTTTAGAACACTGCTTGAACGCTAGGCGGTACGCGGGCGGACACCCGTCGCCTAACGCCTAGGTGATGCCTAGACGGTCCTAGACGATGCCTTTTAGAACACTGATTTTAGAATATGATTGATGAAATTTAATAAAATTACTAGCAAAAAATTTGGCTAGTAAATTTAAACTAATTTATCGGTCAAAATTTGACTAATAATTATATTCATTTTGGTTATTAAAAAATTTAAAAATGTTACCTAAAATTCATTGTATTAATTTTTTTTGCAAATTTTTTGTAATGTGTTAATTTTTTTTTAAACTTTTAAAGAAACGTGTTAAAATTAGAAAATATGCTTGATAATTTTAATAAATAAAAACTAATTTATCAACCAAAGTTATCTGGCTATTATTTATATTAACTTTGCCTATATTTTTATTTTTTAAAATATCAACTAAAATTTCGTTTAACCATTGAATTTTAATATAATGTCAATTTAAAAAAATATATTAAAATTTGATAAAGTTATTGGTAAAAATTTTGATCAATAATTTTAATAAATAAAATAAATTTATTGATTAAAATTGAATTTGTAGTAGAGCATGTTTATGTTCTATTCGATGGAAAAACATGGAACATACGATTATCCATGAGCTTGAGCCCTTTGACGATGCGGGCATGTTGTGAACACAACGCGAAATATGATTGTCCATAGGCCTGGAACCACTGGCGGAGCTACTTATTGAGAATGTAACACGAAGTACGATTATCAATGGGTCTGAGTCCATTAGAGGAGTGGTCGTGTTACATACGAAGTCATAATTAAGTACTTTGGTGGAGCATGACTCTCATCAGTGAGGAGCGGCTTATGAAGGTAGTTATCGGTGTCCAACAACGCGAGCACTTTTCAAATTTATCATGGTGATATGTGGAAAACTTTCATACAATCGGATTAGTTGCCTTTCGAATTAGTTAGTTCGAATAGTCAGATACATGAATTTAAAAAAAAATAAATCCGTAATTATATGTAAGTTTGATTAATAAAAAATAATTAATCTTAATTTTATTTTTTTCTTCTTACTGCTTTCTCATCGCAGTTATCTTCCACTCACTTTCCGTGCCTTCCCTCAACCCGAAACCCTGATGCCCATCACTCTTCCTCCACCAGCATTGGAAGTCCTCTCCCTCTCTCACCGCGCTCATCCGTCCACCCACCTCCAATGACATTATCCATCATTCCATCTTCGATTCAAGAAAAGGTTTGACGCTTTCCTTCTACCCCCAATAGTTCTTGTCTCTTTTTTCAGGTATTTGTCTCTTGATTGGGATTGTTGTCCATATATTCTTAGTTGTTTGAATGGTTTTTGCAATTGAATCTTTTGTGCTCGTGCCCATAATAATTTCGTTATTTTTTTTATTTATTCGATCGAAGGCGATGAGCGCATGTCAAGAGGCTAGTTAATCGGAAAAAAAAATTGACATCCTTGAAAACTTGGCTGGCAAGGTATCACCTTTTTGAAGCTTATTAAATTTCCATTCCATCATGTTATTTTTCCTCAAAATTGCAATTGTTCATGTTGGTGAAGTTTCGCAATCATAGTTCTGTCAGTTCACGAACATTATAGATACTAATCTATAAAATGGATAAATGCGAGATAAGGAACGCATGATATACAATACAACAAACAGCCGCAACTGGTTTAGGGATGGTATATCAGTGTGCTTTAAATACTTAGGGAGTCTTTGATTTACATGTTTTCCATTTCCATTTTCTAAAAAATACGTGTTTTCTAAAAAATAGAAAATGATTTTTAGACATTTTCTATTTTTCCGGAAAATACTATCTCAAACAAATAAACATAAAAAATACAAACCAAATATTATTTTTCAGAAAACCTGCGTTTTTCAAAAAATAAAAATGGAAAACATGCAAATCAAACGCCGTCTTAGTTTTGGCTCTACTATACATAAACATCACTAACAATTACAATAGGTATAATAAAAAAAATACCACCTGAATCAACTAATGCCAATCTACTCGTTGCTAATCCTAACTAAACTTTTTCTATCTTGAATGTTGACTATTGGTTTCGATATGCCCATTGTGAAAAAATGTTCTTATATTTTTGTTATTTCTACCAAAGTAACTTTTGTTGGAAAATCAAATCATAGATGAAATAAACAAGAGTGATCCTGCATTTTTCTTGCTGCTTAGTTCATCTACATAATTGAATGAATTTTTTCTTTTATTTATGAATTCACTTGTAGTAGGCTCGAATCATGAACTATTTCGGTGTTTTTGCAAATTGTGAATTGCAAACTCATGTTAAGGAGTATTAGGAGAAATACATAATAACTCAAATACGATATAGGATAAGATGACATCAAATTTGAAAACAGTGACCAAGAGTGTACTCGGTGAGTTAAGAGAATGGGCACTACCAAATAAAGAATCTTATTGTTGGAATGAGGATAGATAGGAGAAACTAAAGGAAAAAAAGAATAATCTATAAGTTAAGAACAAAGAAAACTTTAAAAAGTATGTAGTAACCAAGAAAGAGACTAAGAAAGTAGTGAGTGAATTTAATAATTAAGCTTTTGAACGCTTGTATTGACAACTTGATTCAAAAGAAGGGGAAAGAGACGACTATAAAATAACTAAATTGGGAGAGGAAAAGAAGAGATCTTACTCAAATAAGATGCATTAAACTTTAATTCAATAGGGTACTACTAGAAGTTGAGGAAATAAAAGAGCGATGGAAGAGGTATTTTCATTAACTTTTTAATGAATGTTTTAAGTGACCAATTTACCTTTACAAGTTTAAGCAAGTTAGAGAGAAGTATAGGAATGTAAATTTTTATCGAAGAATTCAAATTTGAGAAGTAGAACAAGTGTTAAATGGGATGCAAAATGAAAAAGCGATTGAACAGAATGATATTCCAATAGAGATATCAGAATTGAATGACTTATGAAGTTATTTAACTTGATATTGAAAATGAAAAAAATGTGTGATTAATGGAGGGCCAGTACTTTAGTTTCCTATATAAAAACAAAGAAGATGTACAAAATTGTGTTATAGGGATATTAAACTAATAAGACATACCATAAAACTTTGAGAAAGAGTGAAAAAAATATCAACATTTTACTAAAGGACGCACGTAGGTTCCCACACTACACTTTTATTTCTACCAAAGGGTGCACTTGATTCCAAAAATACCCCTATGTCCAAACCAATGTTACTCCTAATGGCCGTTCTTCGATCTATCCGTGCCGAACCATTATCCGAGCCATCACTCCGTCACCTAGACTGTCGTTGTCACCTAGTTTGTCGTGGCTGGAAAATACTAGTTTTGGCTTTTTTTTTTGCCGACAAATGATATTCAACGAACATGGATTACCAGCCAACATATGACAAATTTGTCAATAATTCATATTTACCCGTCATAATAAGGGATTATCAACTATTTTTCTAAGCTGATAATTCTTTCTTTTCTCATAGTTGACTTGTGAGTAAAAGATCGTCGATTGATGTGTCAAGTTGATTGATGTGTCAGACTAATAGCAAAATAACAAAAGGTTTTCTAGTTGACTAACTTAATTGACTGAGGTTTGATTAGCCGAGAACAAAAGGTTATCTAGTTGATTGATGCACTCAGCACCAAATACTCAATTGATGCTACAATGACCGACAAAAGATGGAAGGTTTAACAATAGGATTCAGATAAGATACTATGGATTGCCACATCAACAAAATAATAGGATTCAAGAGAAATCTATAAAAGGAGCTCAAGGGGTTGTGAAATACATAATCTATTTAGTGCGAAAAATGCTCCCCTTCTACCACTTTGGAAGATCCATTGTATTACTTTTATTCTTATTTATTATATCCTATAATTGTTGATTTGTAAAAGGTTTTCCATCGCCGTTGATGCCAAAAAGGAGAAAAGATAAAGGTTCCCGGGAGTGATCCACCTAAACGGATCATAGGCATGGACTAGGAGCCTGAGGCCACCAAACCATGTTAAATCGTTGCGTACCTTGGTTTGCTTGTTTTTGTGTTCATTTATTATTTTTGTTGCATATTTTGTCATGTAGAACACTAGCATCATAGGAAGGGTATTCACCCCCACTACAACCAATAACACAATCCAACAATAGACACATTAGATTCACTCCAAACCTACACCATTCTATTCCTCGAGCTTTCATGATTCTTGTCGTGCTCAAATTCTCTAATTGTGGATCTTTTCATCCATTAGTGAATTTTATCTAAAAGTTATTGATGGATCTACACACTTTAATTTCACTCTAAATCAAAACCATTCTCTTCGTATACTCTGCTGAGTAGATCTTTTTCAGTCAACAATGAGTTTTAGAAGAAAAACAAGCCACCAATGAGTGTTGTTACATAGTTATTGGTGGACCTAGGCACTGCATTTTCACTCCAAACCTACACCATTCTATTCTTGGTATTCTCTTGACTTTCATTGTACTCAACTTCCATGATTTTGGTCCCCTTTCAACTATCAATAAGTTTTGACTAAAAATAATTGATAGACCTATATAGTTCAAATTCACTCAAAACTTATTCCATTCTCTTCATGAAATTCTTTTGAGTCTAACCATACTCAACTTGCATCTCAAAGCCCACCATTAATAAGTTTTGGCTAGTGTTCTAAATGGTGGCCGTCTAGGCGGGAGGCGGACATCAACCACACCTCTTTTGCCTTAGGCGGTACTTTAGGCGATCAAAGATGAGGCGAGGCTAGTGAGGTGGGCGAGGCGACGCGTGAGGTGGGCGAGGCAATCAATGGTAGCAAAAGATGGAATCTGCCACCCCAACGACCCCACACGATCGACCTCACGACCATCAGTGAGAGGTAAATCTGGAAGCTGTAGTTGCCTAGTGCGGGGAGGGTTTTTTTTTCCTCGGCTTTGCCGAGATTCGAACTCTTGCCCTATGGTAGCAACTCTGCCCCACACTAACCAACTCAACCCTGTCTCGGGCAAATGAGTGAGGCAATCAAGGCAGTAGGTGAGGTGGTCAAAATCAACAAAATTTAAAAAATCCTAGATATATTAATACTCTCTTCCTTCCAAAACATAAATAACTCCCACCCACCAAGTCATCCATAACCCACCTCCTTCTGCCTAGCGCCTCCGCCGCCTCCTAAACCAGTGGCACATTAAGTTCTTGTTTTAGTTTTTGATTTTTTATTTAATTATTGAAGGTTAATAGTGAAAAATGAGAAACAACTGGATGTTAAATTGAAGCGAAAGAATAGTGATATTGTTTGGGATTATGGGGTGTTGTATTGCAAAAAAAAAAAGAGATTGGATTACACGCAAATTGTGCAAGAGCCTTATTAAGGGAAAAGTTTATTGGATGAAGTATCATATTACGGTTATTGTAGGACACTTTGAAGCATGCCCTAAAGCATCTGATGAAGAAAAAAGAGAGTAAGAGTTTATCTTGAAAATAGAAAAATAGGAAGCGACAAAGGATGGAAGAACTAAAGGAAAAGAGGGCGGAAGTAAATATAGGTGTTGATGTAGAGGATGATGATTGTCAGGTGGAGTGAGATTCTTCTAAAAAGAGGTCAAAGCACCTCGGGCCTATTGATAAGTGGACATCCATAATTGATCCAACAAAGGCAAGACAACAAAACATAAATAATGTATTGAAGTTAAAGTTTACAAATGATATGCATTAGTACCTTGCAACATGGATTTATGAGGCGGGAATTCTTTTTCATGCAATTGACAATCAAAGCTTTAGACATTTTGTAGAGATAGTTGGCCAATTCAGCCCGGGCTACAAACCTCTAAGTCAATATCTTATAAGAGAACCACTTTTAAAGCAAGAAGTTGATAGGACCAAATTATCTCTAAAAAAATGAAGAACGATGAAAAATGGATGTTTAATTATGACCGATGAATGGACGGATTGCAAGAGAAGCATTATGAATTTATGTGTTAATTGCAAACTAGACACTTCATTCCTTGATTCTATAGAAGAATCCATGGAGGCACATATTGAGGCTTACATTTTGGAGTTTGTGAACAATGTGTTGTCCAAGTAAGGATGGACAATGCGGCAAACAATACGGCGACAACGGAATTGTTGAAAGTTACACATACTCAAAATTTTTGGACCTTTGTGCGAAAGTTAGCGGAATGCTTGAGAAAGCAAAGACCCTAACAATATTCATCTATGCACATCATAGAACTTTGGCTATTATGAGGAAATATACTAAAAAGAGGAATATTGTGAGGTTGACTAGATTTGCTAATTATGTTTTGACCTTGGAAAGTCTCCAAGGCAAGAAAGATCAATTGAAACTTATGTTTACATCCGAAGAGTATAGCAAAACAAAATTAAGGAGTAGTGTGAAGGGAAAAGCGGCGGAGGTGACAATGACAAATATCTCTTTTTGGAATGCTGTTTTTTTTGGCTTTGAATATTTTCACCCTTTTAGTGAAAGTTTTACGTCTTGTTGACGATGACAAAAAACCATCAGTGGTCTTTTTATTGGGTGCACTTAAACAAAGCAAGGAAGAGATTAGAAAAAACTTTCGAAAAAGAAGAAAATGTCACCCTTATTTTTTTAAAGATTATTGATAAGAAGTCTAAGGGTAGACTTGATAGTTCTTTGCATTATGTCGTTACTTGTTAAATTCGATTTTTTACTTCGAAGATTCAAGCATACAAAATGACATCAATGTTATGAATGAGTTCTTGAATTGTGTTGAGAGAATTTTTACTCATTGACAAGGACATGTGCCATTTCTAATGATCAATTGTTGAAGCATAAGAGTAAACCTGGAAAATTTGGAAGAAAAATAACGGTTGCGGCATATGAGAAGGTGGATGTGTACCATGACTTTGATCTGGGTACATGTCTTCCCTTTATTTTTTTTAGTTGACACCAGGTATTAACTTATGCAGACTAATCATAGGGTTGACTGGCTTAGCACTACAGAAGTTTTCCACCGGCCATCAGGGTAAATCGAAAAGTGCTCGACCCATCACCTCAGCGTTCTTATATCAGCCGTCGATTTAGGGAAATCCATCCGTTAATTCACCGAAGCTGTAATCAATCCTTAGATGTTTGGGAAATTGAGAAGGCACTCTGTCCCACCATTGCTCGAGGACTCTTTCCTTTATTTCTATTCATTAACATACATGTCCCTTTTACCTATTTTTTGATTTATTATTTTTTTTCTTTACTTTTTTAAGTTGGATGGTGGTTCAATTATGGTGGTGTCACTCCAAACTTAAAAAAAATGACAATGAGATTTCTCTCTTTGACAAGTAGTTCATCGAGGTTGTAAAAGAACTTAGAGCCAATTTGAAGGGGTAAGTAGTAATTCATAAATTTTGTTATCTATCCTTTTTTTATTAGTTTTTAATAATTTTCTAATTATTTAGATACATATTACGAAAAGGAATAAGCTTCAGACATTGAATGATCTTGTATATGTCAAATTCAGTGTCAATCTTATAAAGAAGAAGAGTAAAAGAAAAATGAGTGGAGATTTGCTTCTATCCTCTCAAGCTAGTGAAGCACAAGGTTGGCTTGTTGATGGTGGTGATAAAGATGAGGTCAAGGCAGGTTCGAGATTTACTTGGGGAATGGTGGCGAGGGTCTTGGGAGCGGATAAAGTGCTATAACCAAGGAGAAGTGCAAAAAGCATCTCCATTAGAGAACTTGATGAGGATTTAGATACATCAAAGGAGGAGAATGAAAAAAATGCTGATTTTGAGTCCAATGATGAGAGGATTATGGATGTAGTTGATGGTGCATGTGTAGATGATTTTAAAAATTAGTTATGTTTAGTCTATTCCTTGCTAGCTTGCTTCCATTGGATTGAAACTTTGAATTTTAAACTTAAGCTTTTGGTAAAAGTAATGATATTATTTTTTTAGTACTAATATGATGATGAATCTTTATTAATTATCTTGTTAGTTGCTTTTATATATTTATTTGTACCTTGTATAAATTGTATTGTATGAAGTTTATTTATGCTTAAACATCATTTACTCATATATATTACATAAAGAATTATGACTATTTATAATATTATGTATAAAAGGTAATAACAAAATTCAACTACCTAGGCATTGTCTAGGTGGTAGGCGGTCATTGACCGCCTCGTCACTACTTATTGTCATTTACAACATTGGTTTTCAACTAACAAGGTTCAAAATCTCAAGCCATGCCAAAGTTTTTGGCTTTTGATTGGAATGATAATGTTCGATATCGTGTTGATGTTTCGATATATGATGTCAGAGGTGTATTGAAGTTGAAGAAGAAAGAAGCTGAAGCATAGGAAGGAGACATTGCCCATGTCAAGCATGGTTTTAAATCTTGTATCATGCCATGTGAATTATCAAAACTCCATACCACTCAACACAATAATATCTTCTTCCTTTGCTTTTTCTATTTCCTCCTTCAACTTTCAGTCTTCAATCTCTAATATATCACCGACACTATGCATTGGAGCGTCAACACGGTATTGGAACAATATCTTTCCAATTAAAGATTGAAACTATGACACAGTTCGAGATTTTGAATGTTGGTGCCGAGTGATATCGAGTTTCAGTGATTTATTAGAACGATACATTTCGACTGTTTCGACCAACACGATATAAGATTTCAAACCATGATCACTAATGAACTTGGACACATTAGATTCACTCTAAACTTGTATTATTTTATTCTTGGCACTCTCTTAAATTTGATCATAATCAACTTCCTTGATGATGGGCCCTTTTCAACCATCGATGACTTTGGCAAAAAGTCATCGATGAACCTATACATATCCAACAGATATCAGATTCACTCCAAGCCTGAACCATTCTCTTCCTGGTACTCCTAATCCTCACCATGCTCAACTTCTCTAATTTTAGACCCTTTCAATCATCAATGAGCTTTCTCCAAAAGTTATTAATGAACGTGTCCTCAATTTTAGATCCTTTTCAAGAATCCATGAGTTTTTTAAAAAAATAAAGAGAACTATCAATAAGTTTTAGCAGATAGTCACTAATGGATCTAAACACATCAAATTACCATTCAATGACTCGGACCATACTTAACTTCCCTGACTCTGGATCCTTTTCAACCATCAATGTGTTTTGATAAAAAATCATTGATTCATCTACTAGGTTTTCTCCATATTTGAATCATTCACTTCTTAGATTTCTCCAGAGTCTAACCATACTCAACTTCCCTAATTCTGATTTTTTTTTTTTTAACTAACAGTAAATTTTAAAAAATTGAGTTTTTTTTTTACAAAAATCATGGATGAATCTAAACACATTAAATTTACTCTAAACTTGGACCATTTTCTTCCTAGCACTCCCTTGAGTTTGACCATTATTCGACGTTCCTGATTTCGAACCCTTTTCAGCTATCAATGACTTCACTCCAAACCTGAATTATTCTCTTCTTAGTACTCTCTTGAGTTTGAATATGCTCGACTTCCCTGATTCTAGACTCTTTTTCAGCTATCAATGAGTTCTAGAAAATAAGACAACCATAAATGAGGTTTAGGACTCTAAGCTTGCAACACTATGCTTCTAAGTTCTAACATTTTCCTAGGTATGACCATGCTCAACGTCTACAATTTCGATCCCTTTTTTAGACATTAATGAGTTTTGACTCAAAGTCATTGATGAAGCCACTCATTTTTTATTCACTCCAAACTGAATCATTGTCTTCTTAGGACTCTCTTGAGTTTGAGCATGCTTAATTTTCATGATTTGAGATTTTTTTTAGGCATCAACGAGTTATTAAAAAAAGACAGCCATTAATGAATTTTGGAAAATTGTTGATGGACCTTTAACGGCACCTAAAAGACTGCAAATTTGAAAGAAAAAAAGAATATGAATGACTTTAGGAGGCGATCACTAGGGCTAGGAGTGCAACAATACACATTTTAGAACAAAACTAAGCTCTTTACGTTCTTTAATAACTTTTGGTTCCATATTTTTAAAAAAATATAGATAGACTTAAGACACACGAGTATATTTTTTATCTATAGTAATTAAATACTTTTCACACAAAAGTCATTAATTGCCCTAAATGGTTCTAAATTTTAAAAAAGAATATGGATAGATTTAAGGGATCACTAGTAGTGCAAGGATGCAAATTTGGACAAATTTGAGTACTTTAAGGCTGTTAATAATTTTTTAACAAAATTCATTAATATACCTGAGAAGTTTAATTTTTTATTAAAAAATATAGACGACTAAGGTCATTAGAAGTGCAACAGTGTTAATTTTGTATGAATTGATTTTTAAAACTATCAATAATTTTTGTATATATATATTTTATAAATTATGAAAGTTTTTTTTTTTTAACCTTAGTTCAGGTTTAGGGGGTAATATTTTCGAAAATACGTGCATTTTTAATAAATATCAAAGTAGGTAGGCGCTAACTGCTAAGTTGGTACATGTTTAGAATATCTGTTAGTTGATTGTCTATTGCTCAATATAAATATTATGCTGTGGAGATAAACACGCAACACATAATCCACCCAAATTTCTTCCTGTGGTGCCTTGCCTCACCACCGATCCGAAGGGAAAGAAGGTACTAGTGACAACGACCTGGGGTTTGTCTTCTCAGTGGGGAACTGCCATGTTAGGGTTGGACTTTCAACTGTTGTCGGTTCTTTGGATTTGGGGTCGACCATCTCTTCCTCCTTGGAGAATGCTTGACTGGAATGATGAGCAGGATTAGGTTCTTCATTATTCACTTCTCTTTCACTTAAAATTTTAACCTTTTCTGTTTGGTCTAAATCTCTCCCTCTATTTATTCTTTTATTAAAAAAAAAAAAAATCTATTTTGGTTCTTGAATTAGGATGGAACAGAATTGACAGGTTGCGTAATCACTGTATATTGTTTAGGTTTCTAGGCTTCTCTTCTGGAGGAAAAAAGTTGAATTTTAGAAGTTCTTACCAGTGTGTTAATGCCGATGGGTTTTTCAGCTCTAGGATTTCTAATTACTCTAGATTTGCTTCTTTTAGTTTGGCACTGCATAAAACTGGCTAATGATAGACTATTGTTCTGGAACAGGAAGTTTCATACTTGACATAATCATGTTTATTTCTTCTTTATCTCATCCCAAGTGAGTGGGAATCAGGATTTGATGTGAAGTACAAGAATATGGAAAACAAAGTAAGAATTTGTATAAATGTCTACTTTCTGATCATTTCATTGGCAAGATGCTAAAGGATCTTCTGGAGATATGATTACTAAATGATACTCTGATTGTTGCCATCAAATAGAAGTTTTTTTTTTCTGCAATTAGATTTGAATCTTCTATTGCCTTCTTGATGGAATGATTGACTGCCAAAATTACCTCATCTATGGAGGGTTGAAAAGAGACCTTTCACTCGTTGGAAATAGATAATATTTCCTCATTTTAAGGAGGGATAAGTTCCACACAAATGATGAAGGGAGTTGATCTCAAAATATTATGGAGTACTACCAAGGCCTTGACCAAAGTAGTTGGCACTTTTAAATTACAGAGTTTTTTCTATCACAACCATAGTGTGAAATATCCTAAATTGGACTACGATCAGTCAATCTGATATGAATTTTGCTGAGATCTTGAGCGAACTCACACCAGATCAAGTGGTATTGAGGAAAGGCCAGAGCTACATCATGAATAGGCAGAAATCGATAGGAATCTACATGAGTTGATAGAATTGGATATCAATGCCTATAATTAGGCAAGAAACTTACAGATTAAGTTGGGATAGCAAAGGTAACTTTACTGATAATAGTGCTTACAAGGTATTGAATTTTGGAGGACTTGGTCATTCTTTGACATCATTTTTTTTGCTGCAAATAAAATCAGAAGATCAATACAAAGAATGCTAATGAGGAAAGAAGTTCAACTCGTGGATATGATGGAGTACTACCAAGGCGTTGACCAAAGTAGTTGGCACTTTTAAATTACAGAGTTTTTTCTATCACAACCATAGTGTGAAATATCAAAAATTGGACTACGATCAGTCAAATCTGATATGAATTTTTCTGAGATCTCGAGCGAACTCACTCACACCAGATCAAGTGGTATTAAGGAAAGGCCAGAGCTACATCATGAATAGGCAGAAATCGATAGGAATCTACATGAGTTGATAGAATTGGATATCTATGCCTATAATTAGGCAAGAAACTTACAGATTAAGTTGGGATAGCAAAGGTAACTTTACTGATAATAGTGCTTACAAGGTATTGAATTTTGGAGGACTTGGTCATTCTTTGACATCATTTTTTCTGCTGCAAATAAAATCAGAAGATCAATACAAAGAATGCTAATGAGGAAAGAAGTTCAACTCGTGGATATGAATTGTGGCTCCCCATTCTATCTTGGGATTATGTGAGCTGGCCATGACAAATTGGAATCACATCAACATCCACAGTTTTGATGGCGTCTTCTTGATGGACAAAACAATGTAGATGTTTTAATGATATGAAAAACCTGAGCTAATCGGACCTTCAATCTGATTGACGACGCCTTGGATACAAAACGACTTTGCCCAAGGACAGTGTCTTGGTGGCACTGTGGTGTGCAAACAAGTAAAAAGAAAGAAAATGAGAGGCCTATGACATGGTATCGGCTTGACTTGGGTCCAGGTGGTCGGGTGATGGTTACAGGTGCAAGGAGTGGGGGAAGGAGAGAGTGAGGGGGAGGAATGGAAGGGTCATGTGCCCTCTTGTCTTTGAACTGCAAGTGACCGCTTGATGGGCTACAACGCAGGGATAGGGAGGAGAGAAAGAGGGGAAAAGGGTGAGAGAAAGGAGGGCTGACTATGATGCAATGCTAGGGTGATGTAATTCTTATGTGTGTCATCTCATCATATGAATCGCATTCCTTCTGTTTTCCTTCATGATCAGGTTTCTTTTGATTATCTTTCCTTGTAATGTTTCTTAGTGTCTTCCACTAAGTGTGTTTAGATGCAATCATTTTTATCTATACCTTATCCCCGAGCAAAGATAAGTTGCCACCAAAATTGTCAAGTTTATTTTCCTTGGATATTCTAGTCTATAAAAAGAGTGGATATTGTTACTTTATACATTAAACTTTCATCCTAGATGGTGTTTCCTTCTTTGAATTCATCCTTCACTTCACCTATCGCCCTTAAGTCTGTAGTGGATGGATACTTTTATTTCTCTTCATGGTTTCTAATTTCAGGCCGTGTCGATTGGCACAAGAGAATTTTCTTTCTGTCCGCCACCAATGCATGAGAATCTCTATTACCCTAGTGAACAAGCCTTTTTTGCAATCGTGCCTTGATTATGAGCCTTTTGCTTGGTTGTGGATCTACGCGAGCCCTTTACCCTGGTTGTAAGCTTCACTTGAGTCGTCTACCTTGGTTGCGTGAATTTTTGTGAGGACTCTCCTTCATCAAAATGTGTCTTCCTCCTTCATGTTCTCCACTCGGGTTGTGAGTTAACTTTCACAAGCATCTTCTGTCTTCATTGCAAGCTCCCCCTAGCTGCCTGAACCATTAGCTCCTTCTGTGAGCATCTTCTGCCTTCATTGCAAGCTCTACTCAAGTTGCGAGCTACTTCCATTTGATTTCCTCCCCACTACACCTGAAACCTAGCCAATCTAGCCATCATCTCTCTTTCTTCTCATTTGACCTTTTTATCCCTATGCATCAATGGATTGGATTAATTAACTTCAAACCCAGAAATATTAAGTTTTTGTACTGTTTTAGCAATAATTAGTTATTGTGTTATGCGATCAAGTGTGGTTTCTTTTCCTTGTTACTGACATGAGTATGCATACAAGGGATGTGATTGTGGTAAGGATCTAGTTTGCTTCTTGTTTTAGAGTTTTTTTCCACGAGTGCAGAATGATTCTTGCTGCAAGTTGGGCCCTTTTGTTGCTCTGTTTGATCCTTCTGGTTCAGTGGTGGGTGGAAACATGCAACTGGCAGACGAAGGATAGTTTCATTTGATAGATGAAAATGAGCTCACCCATTCACTAAAATGCCAACCTACTGAATAAAATGTGGCCATGACCTGATCCTGACCCTCTTCGTTCTTCCTCTCTTGCCTCCTACATGCTTTTATTTAATGAAGCATTTTTGTTAATTGATGTTCATTTCTGTATAAATTGAAATTAATAGTCAGTCCGTAAGTAAGATCCATGAAAGCAGGAAGTATTTGGAGAATGTTGAAAAGGTACGGGTATACGAACTTTGTCCTATTTGCCTACAAACACAAATAAGAAGAAAGAGCAACCAATCCTTTCTCCACTGTGTTTTACTACTGCTATCTATCCACATTCTTTTACTAAGCATTTGGATAACTAAACAAGCAGTAATTTCTTTCTCATTATGGACATACTTCTCTCATCTGCTAGATGATGTTGGAGGTAATATAGTTGTTGTCTCAATATCAGTGTTTTAAATCGCGTAGCGTTGGTTCATAGCGTTTTTGTCTTGTCATTACGTAGCGTAAATAGCGTAGCGTATAGCGCAAGCTTTTCGTGCACGTCAATGTTTAAATTTTAAAAAATAAAATATACTTATATAAGTAAAATAAAAAAAACATAATCTAAAATTAATCATAATAATTCATTACATGTCAAAATATCCCATACCAACAATTTAAAAAGTCTTATAATTAAAACAACATAACTTAAAAATAATCAGTATCATCCAACTCTATATCACTATCATCATCAATAGTGTCTATGGTTGGAAAATTTTCACTATCAAAAGTTGGAATTACTCCATAATTTTCAGCATCAAGATGATTATCTTCCACATCAACAAGACTCAACCTTGCTTGTTTGTCTTTGCTTCCACCTATTATATAAGAGATACAACATTTAAGAATCAATTATAGATGAAGTAGATATAAATAAACAATTTACATATGCTTAGTGCTTACTTGAATTTTCAGCAACTCTTTTTTTTGAATTCGTAGGAGGAACTTCAACTATATCCTCAACATCTTTGACTCGCTTATCTGAGTCAAAAAGACTTTCAAAGGTAGCAGATGGCACACTCACAATAGGATCACTTTCAAATAATTCATCATCTTCAAGCCATTTAGTAGTTACGGGGAGAACTGGACCTTCTTTCTCAGTTATCCATTCGTCATCTGAATTAATTTCATCAACTACAATGGGATCAATCTTGTCTCTCCTCCTAATACTTCTCTCCCTAAGCTTGAAGTTATATTTCACAAACACCAACGCATTCAACTTTGCATGTTCAAGCCTATTTCTCTTTTTTGTATGAATCTAATATTACAAAAAAGAAAACATATATATATAAAAATAAACAATGATATGAAAATTATAAAACAATTAAAATTCAAGTAGAGTTAGAAACTTAGAATACTCACCGATTCAAAAGTGCTCCAATTTCTTTCACATCCCGAAGCACTACAAGTGAGACCAAGCACTCGAATTGCAAATGTAGTAAGCTCGGGTGTCTTACCTCCAAAACGTTCCCACCACGAGACTAATAAGTAATAACATTAAAAAAAATTACAAGAATGTATATAATTTTAAAATATGAATGCTAGTATAATTTTACAAGAACGGTTACAAGAAGAAAATTTTACCCGGAGTTCGCAACATTCTTGTTCGTTTTGCTATTGGAGTTCCAAATTCTCCTTCAGCTTTATCATATAAGTCCAATTGGATGCCTGCTTTAAGACGATCATCAGAAGACAACATCCTATCCATGCAAGTATACAATCCATCTCTAACTTCATCACAATAAGAAAATCTTTCTTCATAACGCAATTGTGGATTCAAATAGTACCCGGCCGCGTGTAGAGGATGATGAAGTTGTGGAGTCCATCGTGAATCAATTTTTTCCAAATGGGTTTGTATTTTCTGTCAACTCCCCCACAATTAAATTTTATTGTCTCTTTTGCCTTATCCATAAGTTCATAAATATATCCCATGGCCGATCTCTCCTCCGAATCAACTTCCCTTAACACACTTACAAGAGGAACAACACTCTTAACACAAAATGCAACATGTGGCCAAAAGTTGGGATCATTAATAACAATTCTCTTCACGACCTTCCCCTGAGTTGTTTGAGATAGTGGTGAACTAACCCAATCTTCTGAAGCAAACATTTGTTCAAGTGGCCTTTTAACCTTATACATACTCTGAAGAGTGAGAAATGAAGTAGCAAAGCGAGTAACAGCGGGACGGAGAATTTCTTTACCGTTTGTATACTTTCTCATCAAAGAAAGTATAGTCCCATGACCATAAAGGAACTTCACAACCATCTTAGCATGCTCAATTGTATCAGAAAAAATCTTCAACTTTGCAATATCCTCCAACATTAGATCAATGCAATGCGCCGCACAAGGTGTCCACCAAATTCTATGTCTAGTCTCCATAATTTTTTTCCCCGCCTTAATGCAATTCGAAGCATTATCCGTGACAATTTGAATTACATTTTCCTCTCCCACCTCATCAACAACATCATTAAGATATTTAAAGATCAATTCCCCATTTTTAATAGAATCTGATGCATCAATAGATTTCAAAAAGAAAGTGCCGGCGGGACTATTTACTAAAAAATTGATCAAACTTCTATTCTTTCCATCCGTCCAACCATCGGACATAATAGTGCATCCATATTTTTTCCATGCCTTTTTATGCTCCTCATATATTAGGTTGATGCCATCAACCTCAGCTTTAAGTATCCAAGTTCTTAACTCATGCATTGAAGGAGGCTTGAACCCTCTTCCATATTCCGCAATGCCCTCAACCATAGGCAGCCAATAAGGATCATTCACAACATTAAACGGAAGTGCGGCAGAGTAAATAAAACGACCAATTCTACGCTTCACATCAACCAACAAATCTTTTTTGTATGTCGAATTTAGGGTTGTTTGTCGAGGTTCGGAACTAACAAACCCATGAAGAGTACCTTTACCTTTTGATTCACCACTACCAGAACATCCAATTGAATTTCCCCCTACACTTCCAACTTTTGATGATTGCGTACTCATACTTTGGGGACCTTCACCGATCTCTCGTAACAATTCAGTTTGTTTACTTTTAGATGCTCTAATTTTGTCAAGTGATTCTCTAATTTCTTTCTTAATATCATCCGGAACACTAACACAAGGTGCAACCCCTTTATGAGTTTGAGCTAAATGTTCCTTCAAGCGAGTAATCCCTCCATTCGATATATGATGACAAAATTTGCACCGAACAGCTTTTTCCCCTTCATTTTGATAACAATACTTCCAACCAATATCTTTTTTATCTTTTTTTGATAAATTCGTAGACATTGCAAATTCTAACTAGACAATCAAAATCCTAGAAAAACAAAAGAAAAAAATCAGAATAAATAATTAATTAATTAGAAACAAATCAGCAAAAAAAAAAATCAATCCAGGGCATCTGGATCGATCATTGCATCGATCCAAGGAATTGGATCGATCCAGCAATCGATCCAGGGTCGAACAGAAAGGATCTGGATCGGTCGCTGGATCGATCCAGATCCTTTCTGTTCGAACAGAAAGGATCTGGATCGATCCAGCGACCGATCCAGGGTCTGGATCGATCCAGCGACCGATCCACTGTTCGAACAGAAAGGATCTGGATCGGTCGCTGGATCGATCCAGATCCTTTCTGTTCGACCCTGGATCGATCGCTGGATCGATCCAAATGCCCAACTTCTGGAAATCGCGAAATCGTTTTTGCTCCTTCGAGAAAAAAAAAACGAGAAGGAAAACCTAAACGAAGAAAACGAAAGGAAGGAGAAAAGCTTACCTCCAAATCTCCAATCGCTGTCCCTCGCCACCACTCACAGGTCACCGCTCGCTGCTCGCCGATCGCCGCCTGTCGCCTCTGCAGTCTGCCCTACCTTCGCCTCTGCCACAGTCACGATTCGACTCACCTTTGCCCTAGCTATTGGTAAGTAATTTGTAATTTTAGCGCCCGCTATGGGGCGCTAGGGCATGATAGCGCACGCTATGTGCGCTATCGACGCTTTTGTCCCGAATAGCGTGGGCTATTTGGGACAATCGCGATTCAGCGAACGCTCTGCAGCGTTCGCTGGTCGTAGCGCGCGATAGCGCGCTATGTAGCGCGCTATTCGCCGCTATTGAATACACTGCTCAATATTCACTGACACATCTAGACCTGATTCAAACTTTCTATAAGAAATCTGAATCATGGTATTGTACAATCTGACCTGACCTAACGATCTGAACTATGATTTTTATCTTAAATAATCAACTCTATCATCTACCTGCAGCTCAACTTAGCAATAAAGGAAAAAAAGGGGTCAAACTCCGCAACTTGAAACATACTTCTTTCAGGTGATGATTCACTGATGCATCAGGACCTGATTGAGAGTTTCTTCTAAGAAATCCGAATCATGCTATTGTACAATTTGAACCTGACTGAACAATCTGAACCATGCTTCTTTTGTTAGCTTAATAATAAAATTCAATCATCTACCTACTTTGCTCAATTTAGCAGATGAAAGGACAAGCAAGCCAAACTCAGAAACTTGAACCATGTTTCTTTTAGGTGATGCTTGTTTTTGAAAAAGGTTTAGGTTAAGTTGGCATTTTACATTTTGATTATCTTACACTTATCTCCTAATAAACAAGGCAACAGATACCTTTCCCTACTTCATCCTCAATGTCTCATTAATGGAGAAATAGGAGGATTGCTGTTTCATTTCCCCTCTCCTTCACCCTTCCTTCCTGGCTAGCTCGTGTTCAATCTGCGTATCCTTTTCCCCCCATGGACACAATCTTAACTTAGCTAACACATTGGTTTGTGTAAGGACTAGGTTGGGTTCCTTGCACACCTGTAAAATGAAGGCTCATACATCTTTTGGTGCACTAAGAAGGGCTGGCAGATTGTGGTTTGTTGATGTGTTGACGCCATAGTCATTCTTGTACACTGTAGATTTCAAAGTGCCACCAACCTTGGAGGATATTCTCTCTTGGGAAACTTCTCACATTCTTTTTTTACTCTCTAACCTTTGTAATGCTACCAGGTAGCATGATAGAAGCTGAGTGGCATGAAGTGCAAAGTGTTTTCTAAAGCTGTAAGCATTGGGGAAATCTGTACCAATTCCTCTGAAATCTACATAAATCTGATGAATGAAGTTCTTGAAACTCAAGGTGGCAAAAGGCAAATACGCTCGCCCCCAGCACCCCCGCCAACCCGTCCTAGGACCAACACGGAGGAGGTAAATCACGGGCGGCTACTAGTCTTTGGAATAGTGACTAACACATAAGGAAGACATTTACCTCGGCTTTGCCGAGATTCGAACCCTAGACCTCATGATAGCAACACCTCATACGCTAGCCACTAAACCGTTTTGAGGAGACTGAAGTTCTTGAAACTCAAGGAATTGTGTGAAGTTGTTTTTCGTTTTCTCATACTTGATTGAAATGGTTTTCCATTCAGAAATTTGCTTAAGACATGATCCTTTCAATTAACAATGTGTGATTTAAATTTGCAAAAAAGGCCCATCAGTATTCACTTTCTTTCTTTATTTATATTTCATGCAGTAGAAGCAAACTCTCTCTCTATGTGATTATGCTTGATGGCCAGTGCTAAATCAACCTCGGACAACCTTCAGCCTGCTAAACCAAGGATCCTTTTAGCTGTTTCTGGAAGTGTTGCTGCTATTAAATTTGAGATTTTATGTCGGAAATTTTTGGAGTGGGCAGAAATAAGGGCAGTCGCAACTCAATCATCGTTGCACTTTATTGACAGAAGATCACTACCTAGCGATGTGCTTTTTTACACAGATGATGACGAATGGTCTACTTGGAAGAAGATTGGAGATGATGTGTTGCACATTGAGCTTAGGAAATGGGCGGATATCATGGTGATTGCACCATTGTCAGCAAATACACTTGCTAAGGTAAAAGACTGTTTGCATGTGTATCCCTCTTCTATTTGCTTTTACTAATCTGTACTTCGTTTTCTAGATTGCTGGAGGATTGTGCGACAACCTACTAACATGCATTGTGCGAGCCTGGGATTACCGCAAGCCGATATATGTGGCTCCTGCTATGAACACCTTCATGTGGAATAATGCTTTCACAAAGCGTCATCTGGATGTAATTAAAGAACTTGGCTTCCATCTCATCCCTCCCATTGCCAAGACGCTGGCCTGTGGAGATCATGGAAATGGTGCCATGGCTGAACCTCATGTTATATATAATACCATTAGACTTTCATTCAAGCCATCAGCTAGTTAATTATTAATCAAGCCGCCAACTTATCGGCAAACTCCTTAAGTGGTTCAGTTTGTAAACGTAACATGAGTCCAGCTAGTTTGATTTATCAGGTCTTAGATCATCACTGTTTCTCTTCTCAGGAGAATTAAGCCTTGGTCTTAATGGTTGTCTGAACCGTTTTGTGAAGGAAGTTTCCATTATTTAGTCGCTGATAAAAAATATTATATAGTTTTAGTATTGTTGAAATTTGTGGATCATTGTATACATCTATGACAACCGTGTGATGGTTTCATGGATCGTTGTATGTTGAATTCTAATCATAACGCCCTTCCCCATCCTAGAAAATTTCCTGTGTCGGCATAAATATTTACTTCATTTTTTTAAAAAAAATCCTGCTGTTTAGCTCTTGAGCTCAATCAATCCTGGGGGTGGGTTCTCATGCCTAATAGTCAATTTTTCAGATTTTTCATCTCACTAGATGAAAATGTCTAGCAGTACATTGTAGTTAAATATTTTGATGAGTTGGACAAAAGATTTAGGTTAGATTGGCGCTTATCTAATTTATGTATTAAGTTGTATAAGGTGTACTGAGTATACAAGTTGATTTGGCGAGACTAAGGGTTGTGATGGCTTGATGACTTGAGGTTCGTGAAATTGGAAAAGGATGGTGCAGGAACGGTCGGACCAGAAGTATCAAGATGCTAAAGAGGAGCCATATACAGGCTTAAAGCACTTAAAGGACATGACTTGTTTGTAGAAAATCTCTAGACTTGACACTCCAGAAGAGATGGGAGTCGAATGGTGTGTGTGTGTCTATATACGGAAATATTATCCTGCGGCACACATCTGTCCATGCGCGCGCGCGACGTTAGCAGACGCAGCGCCGCCGATTCTAGTCGCGATTACGCCGGATTCCGATCGGATTCCGGCCAAATCGCGACCGGAATTCGACCGTTTCGTGGCCAAAATCGACCGCGACGCTAGCAGACGCAGCGCTGCCGATTCTGACAGGAGGTCGACGACGATGGAAGGGCGCTGCTGGCATGATGGGCGCGAGAAGACAAGCGGGGCTGAATCGATCCACTGATCGATTCAGCCCCGCTGGATCGATCAGTGGATCGATCCAGCACTAATTTTGATGCGCGCCGTACCAAACCACACGGAGCGTACCACAGGAGATTTTTTCTCTATGTATCTCCTGCAGCACGCTCCGTGCGGTTTGGTGCGGCGCACATCAAAATTAGTGCTGGATCGATCCACTGATCGATCCAGCGGAATCGATCAGTGGATCGATCCAGCGGAATCGATCAGTGGATCGATTCAGCCCCGCCTGTCTTCTCGCGCCCGTCGTGCCCTTCCATCGTCGTCGGCCTTCGGCCAGAATCCGGTTGCGATCCGGTTGAAATTCGATCACGACCAGATCGCGACCGAATTCTGACCGGATTCTGGCTGAATCGTGGCCAGAATCGGCAGCGCTGTCGCGACCAATTTTGGCCACGAAACGGTCGGATTTCGGCCGCCATCTGGCCGGAATCCGGCCAGATCGCGGCCAGAATCGGCAGCGCTGCGTTTGCTAGCATCACAACCGATTCTGGCCCGCTTCGTCTTCTCGCGCCTGCTGGATCGATCCAGCGGGGCTGAATCGATCAGTGGATCGATCCACCTCACCGATCCACACGGATGTGTGTCGCAAGATAATATCTCCGTGTATATATATATATATACTGACTTGACCTTAGATGAGGTCAAAGTCAATTGACTAGTGTCTAGTGGTCCTAATACTCCAAGTTAAATCTTTGGGTATTCTAGTTAGATCAGGCAACTAAAAAATAAAGATAAATCGATTGATGGCTCAAGCACTAATAAAAAGTGTTCCATAGACTAGTTAAGTGTTGAACACATTATTACAAATTGTGTTGTGCTTAAATTGATTATGTTAATTTGGAGAGTGGCTAGTTAAGTGTTTGTACAAGTTGAAAACCTAAAAAATGGAGTCTTCTATCAAAACCTTAGGAGAGAGAATGTAGGTAACCTAAGAGACCACCTCTATGAAGTCTAATAATGATTTTAAGAATGGGAACATTGAAATAATGTTGAACCTTAAATAAGAGTTCACCTTATATTTCTCACTTCTAATTTTTTTTTTTTTTTATACGTGTGATATCGTCTAATGGGTTGAAGATGATGTTGTATTTTGCTCGTAAATATAAAATTGAAATTAATCATTGCTAATTTGAAAGTCGTTGTTCTCCAAATTTATCCGATTGATTGATGAACCAGGGGAGAAAACCTTCTACCTAACTTAATATAGTCGAGAGAGCTTGTTTTTACTCCACAACAAATGACATATCAGTGTGTTATCCTAAATCACATTGATAATTTTTTTTTAAAAAAAAAATACTTTTGGCGCAAATAAATTTGAATATCTAAAATAATAAACTATATATGACACGTGGCGGGTTCTTGGATAAGCTTTACTTGCTCCTGAATCCTGATAGACCGTTCCGGAAGCTGCGCCACTCGACGACGCTGCTTCCACTCCCATCGCTCGACGCTTCCCAGCTGATTCCATTCCGTTCCGTTTCATGGCCGCGGCAGCTTCCGCCGCGCCGGTGACTTCCTCCTCGTTGCCATCGAGAAGAGGCTCCTCTCCGGCTCTTTGTCCGATCCACGCTTCCTCTCCCCTTCCCAGGTTCCTTCGCGGAGGAGGGAGGAGAGTGACCTCCTCTTCCTTCAGATCGAGCAGGTGTGGATACCCCCCATCGGCCGCCCTCGCTTCACGAAAATCCTTCGTCTGTTCCTCTTCAACGTCGCCGGTAACGTCGCCGTCTTCGTCGCCTCTACCTTCGGCCCTGCTCTTCGATTGCGACGGCGTGCTCGTCGACACGGAGAAGGACGGCCATCGCGTCTCCTTCAATGAGACCTTTGCTGAGGTGAATGCTTGTACTTTTCCTGGTCGATCGGGTGAAATCAACATTTTGCATTTCTTTTCGCCTGCTTATGGGGTGCCTCGATTAGCTTGAACTTCTAGTCTCATCCCGATCTGATTTTGATTTCTGCCGCCGCAGAGGGAATTGGGAGTCAGTTGGGACGTTCAACTTTATGGTGAACTACTCAAGATCGGTGGTGGGAAGGAAAGGTAAATTTATCCAAATAGCTGTTTTTTTTTTAAATGCTTATTCAACATACTGAATGGACTATTCATGATATTTAAAAGTAATTAAGGACGATTTTGGTTATTTGTGGAGAGGCGCAAGTTGGCTTTCGTAACTTGTTTAAGCATTAGTACTTCTCTCGTCTTTGACTCTTCAGAGTTAATGACGATGAACTTACTGAAGATGATCCTCTGCCAACAACCATTCAGGCTATTGTATGTTAGCATAGTATCGTTTTGTAGGTAAAGCTGCAGCCGATTTTTTTTTATCACAGATGGAGACAAGGAAAAAGGTTTTCAATGTCCGTGTTACCATTTTATAACCGTTCTTTGATCATATTTATGTTGTTTTATGTCCTTCAGAATGACAGCATATTTTAACAAGACTGGATGGCCCGCTAAAGCTCCAAAGACTGAAGAAGAAAGAAAAGATTTTATAGCTTCTCTTCACAAGAGAAAGACCGACTTATTTATGGCTCTTATTGAGAAAAAGCTCCTTCCTCTCCGTCCTGGTGTTGAAAGGTTAGGAGAATATTAAGCATCCACTCCAAAAGTTATCTAGTTGTAATTTGGGAATAGGTTTATTGTATTTTTTTTTTTATCTATAAAGGAATTAGCATGCTTAATCTATGTGGATTATCTGTATTTTCTCTAATCGGTAGCATATTATCTTCTCATAACTTTGCATGTCATGGGAAATCTGTAATTGAAAGGTTCATTGGAAGCTAGTAGCCCTTACAGCTAAACCGAGATAAGTTTTCTGGATAGCTAAGAAACTTGAATGCTTAAATGTATGATATTTCTCCCCACAATGACACATTCCATCAATGTGGCATATTGAGAGTTAATTTTCAATATTGACTGTATTCTAGAGTTTCTTTGAACCATTTAAACATTAAACAAGGCAGACAGGTTGCACAATAATATTTAGAATTGGTTATATGGTTTTGCCCATATTTCTTACCACTGGGTGAACTTATTGTTTTAATTCCAAATAGAAAGTTTAGGTTGGCATAACTGCTGTTCTAGTATGGCTTTGCGATCGTTAGATGACAAAAAATCTTTAGGAGACCCCACAGCCTTCCCACTTTCAGAGAATCAACCCTTAGTGGTGATGTCACCCACTTTATTTTAGAGGATTTGGGCAATCTTTAAAGAAACAAACTATATCTTTCAACACATAACCATAGATTTCATCATTATCATTGAGTTTGTTGGCCCATATGAATGCAAGACCACGGTATACTTCTTTAGTAATTTTTTAGTTCTGTTAAGACCTTTTATTCGCTTTGACACTATTTTTCTAAGTTGCTCTAGATTACATCCCACAATGAAACAACAAAGCAACATAAGATGTTGAAGATATGGAAGATACATCAAATGCAAAATCATAAGGACTTGCATGAAGACAATATGTGGCATTAGATGGAGGAGGTAGATAAGTCATCAAGAAGATAGTAATCAGCGCTATGATGTTGTAATCATGCTCCATCTTGGACTTGTTAGACTAAGGTATTTCAATGCTTAGTTCTACGCTTGGTTAGAGATATGTTTGACTCAAATGGTTAAGTTAGGATAAGGTGTTAAGTTTATATGGCGTGTCAAGTAGACCAAGGCTGGTTAGATACTTGACAATAATAGGTGTTGGCAGTGGAAATGTCCAACAGGTGTTCACAATGGATAAAATCTCGCAAGTGTTGTAAAAGGAAAAGTCCAACAAGTATTGACACAATAGTAAGTTTCGACGGGTCCAACAGATGTCAATAATGGAAAGGTCCAATAGGTGTTGACAGTGGATGTAGTACAATAGGTGTTGGCAATGAAGAAAGTACAACACAAGTATTGATAATGAAAAGTCCTAGCGAGTCAAGGTGGACCTAAGGTTGGGCAAATAGTAGTCCTAATGAGTTAAGGTTGACTAACACTAGACAAATGATGAAGTCTCGGAGGCTAGGTATCTTGGCAAGTGGAATTCTTAGTTGATCATGGTTGGCTAACATTGGGCAAATGATGAAGTCTCGAAGGCTAGTTCTCTTGGCAAATGGAACTTATGGTGGCTCAAGGTTGATCGATACTAGGCAGATGAGGAAGTGCCAGAAATAAGGTCTTTTGGCATGGGAAGTCTTGAAGGCAAGGTCTTGATAAGAAAGTCCAAGGAGGTGTGGTCTCTTAGTTGGAAATTCTAAATGATACGTGAGTCTATGAGTGACCAGTACTTTAACGGGTTTTATGTATATTTGACTTACTCAAAAACTTAGCTTAGGCTAGTTGGTCGGTGAATGTTTACATTTATGTTCATGTCTTAGTCGACTAGGCCGGTGACTAAGCCAATTTGAGTTGATTGATAAGGCTGATGACATAGTAAAAAAAGCGAAAAAAGTTCATTAATATATGACAAAGATTGACAGGAGACATTAGATGGTCTGCGAACTACTGTAGGCCAATTAACTGGATGGAAGATCAATCGACTCAAATATCTATTGAGGAGCCAAGCAATTGACTAGATGCAGGTGTAGTCGACTCAGCTATCTGTTGGTGGATAGAAGGATAAAGCAATCATGAGATCATTGAATACGAAGAATAGCAAATAACAAATGAAGCCAAGCTAAAAGAAGAGCTCCATCTTGTATTGTTTGTTTATTGTTATTGTCATTACTTGTCTTAGTATTTGTGGTTGTTTGTAAGCTCAGATTGTAAGAAGTTTTCCACTTTCGGAAGGTATTTGAGAAGGAGAAAAGATAGAATCATAGGTTGTGAAGTAGAAACTAGGGGTTCTGAATCACGTAAAGGCTAGTATCTGTTGATACTAACTTGTTTGTAGACTCGAGCAAATCAATAGAAGCAATTGACTAATCAAGTCCCCCCCACCCCAACCTCACATCAATCCAACATGATACACTCGATAGACACTTGATAGGCCAACCATACCAAGGAAAAGCTTTCTTCTTAAAAGGAATCAACCAAGGAAAGAGAAAGAGGGAACTAAGAAGGAATACACCTTTAAAAGAGTGAGATGAGTTAGAAGGAATCCACCTTATTCATTTATCTAAAAACATCTACAATGACACTTATACAAACTTACAAGCTTAGGGAGCAAATCAAAGACTGGATGACCTTAACCAAACTTGTATTCATCTAACTCAAGTATCTATGCTACTTTAATAAAAATCCTCCTAAAACAAGTAAAAGATTTCCAAGTTCTACAATAATCATGCTTTCATCTTTGCATTCCCATAGTAATTATTTCCAATGTTTGACTTATCATGATGTAGCCTCGGTATGTTTTTAAGTTGTTTTGATTGTTGTTCCAAACTCTAGGATGGGATAGATTGAAGATAGAAGTTTGATATGATCGAAAGGGCCCAATATTAGAGATCAAAAAGTTGAAAAGCCACATTGATAGCTCTTGCATCATACTTGTTGTTTGAAAAAAAACTCATCCTCAAATTTGAATCTTTATCTTTTCTACGATAAGGCATAAAATCCGCAACATTAAAGGTATACAAAACACCATATTCTTCGGGAAGTTCAATCTTAACACCTTTTTACCAATTGTTCGAAGGATTTTGGATGGGCATTTGCTCGAGGCTCGAGTTTGTCAAAACAACCTCAAGGAAAGAGTTATTGTAGAGATGAATCCATACTAAGTCTCCTTTAAAAGTTGTGGGCTCGTGGTGTTTGTTGGCGACATCTTTATACTTTTTTATTTTGTTTGAGGATGTATTCACAAACTTTGTCATGGCCTAAGTAAGCCCTTCCCATAGTTGACAATGGCCATGTTGATGATAGAAAGTTAGACAACATCAACATGGCGAAGAACACCGCATAATGTACTTATAGCCTATAGGAATATAAGAACATTACAATAATAAGGAATAATGATTTATTTTAAAGAAATAATGAAATGCATCACTATCGAACATAAAAGAAAAGTGTATAAAGTAAGCTAAACGAAGAGCTTTCAAAAACACATGAACACTGAATGCAATGGTGGCTGCGTCTCATAAGCTCAGTAGCTGCAATAACTTAATACCTCTCGTAACCATTGACTATTCTAAAGATAAAATGAAAGGAGACTTGTGAGCAAAAACTAGTAGGAGAACCTCCCAGGTCTAACAAAATACAACTTTGACAGTGTAAAAGAAGGATTATGTGTATGCTACAAACACTAACATGAAATATAAAGAGAACTTCAATCATAATTGCCAATCACAGGATGACACTCCTCTCCACCTAAGAGGGTTGACTTAAATATCCTTATTGACTATACTGGTTACATCAACCGGTAGGCCTAGGAAAACTCTGTCGACCCTAAGAAGTTGTATCAACGTAAAGTTGATACTCTAGAGTTTCAACTTTTCTATTAACATTGATTGTGCCCAATTGTCATGAGTCCTCATCATGAGATATCATGTGATAATTGCATCTAACCACCCAATTATCCTTGATCCATCCTTAAGTGCTTCCTTAACATGTTATGATTTATTACATTTTATATAAAAAATATTACCACACCATATCTTTAGGCGGTATTCTATCTTTATTCTATACATGTATTGGCATATTTTATATAACAAAGAGTAAGAGAGCATTCTCCAATAAAATGAACACTGTAACATGAAATATTTAAGCATGGCAAAGGTAACATAGCATGTACATAAGCATAAAGAGTCCAACGACATGTATAAAGGTAACATGATAATAAAAGAAAGACCTTAAATGAGAAATGACTGAAATATTAGTAGGTTAGGATTCAACTAACTTTTGGTGGTTATGTTTGACTCCAAATTGAGGCATGGTTTTCTACATCATAAATACTCACAACTTTTCTCCTAAGATTTGGATGCAAAACTTCTCTTCTCATTTTTTATTATCCCCACAACACAGATACACACCAGAAATTAGATATATATTTTTATACAAAATCATAATGGAGTCTCTGATACCAATTCTATCCATACCAAAATCCCTCATGCCCATCCATTATTGGATTAACCCCGTAACGTAATGGATTTACCATACAAGCAAGGGCACGATCTTACCTCAACGACTGAGATCATAGATACTAAAACAAAAATAATAACAATGGATGATTGCAGTCGTTAAAATTCAATAATGTTGCTCCCTTAATTAAATAAATCAAGGCTTTTAGGCGATTACGATGACAAAGTATCAACCTAATGAAAAAATCAAGCCCTCTTGTCCACTACAAATATATGGATCAGTGGATGAAATTCGTTTCACATGCAGCTGAAGTTCATACTACTGTCACAGTGTCACTACCCTAACCTAAGAGCACAAAAGGGTTAGGACATCTTGCAAGAATAGATAAGGGATGATAATGAATAACCCATGTCTTTCCATGATACCAACCAAGGCAAACTCAATACCTAAATTAGATCACAACCAATACTTTGAGTTTATCAAAGATGGAAATTGGCTTGTTTACAAAAGTTCCAAACAAGGGCCATTCACTATGATCAAGAGTGGATGTTGTGTTCATGTCGATCAGTAGAAATAGAAGCTTGATCAACATATGGAAAACCTCCATGGAAAGACTAGAAGAGGGGCCAATTATTATCGGTGGAGGAGCAATCCAAGTTGAGTGAAGGTTCGAGTGGTATCGAGTAATGGGGTTGGGGAAGTCATACTTAAAGATTTAAATAAGCTTGTAGGGAAAAGGTCAAGTTGTTGCTAATTGATTTTTTGTAGGGCGATGAAGTTACAACATTTGGATTATGCAGGGGAGGGAGTGGGCTATGATAAGCTCAACAAGAGGGAAGCGGGTTTAAAATTTGGAGTTATGTCGGAGTTTCAATTTATAACTGACAGGATACAGGTTTGGTAAAGTATCGTGCCGTACCAATACGATTTCAATACTATTTCAAATATAAAATATATTAATTAAAAATATTTTTATTAGTATTTGATTGCTGTAGATGTTTTTTTCTAATAATTCTTCTCCACCTTCATCTTTGAAGAGGTTTTTCTCTATCTCTGTAATAATTCTTAGTGTCTGATGTTTATTTTGTTAGAAGGAGGGAAAGAAACAGATTAAAGAAGGAGGGAAAGGAATTAATTGTCAAAAAAATAAAAAAAATGAAAGAGGGAAAAAAATAACTGCCCTAAACCCTATAAAGATCCTAAAAAGATGAAAATAGAGGGAAAAGAAGAAAGACAATATTTTTTTTTTTTTTAAAAAGGCAGCCTCACGATCTCGCAGAGGGCTCCGCGAGGCCATTTCTGCCTTGTGGTTCCACCCGATGTTGGTGCAAAAATGATTTCGGTGCCAATCGGTGGGTGAAATTGTAAATTCTGCCTGTGTTGATTGTCACGGCTCAATATCATGGTCCTTGGTTCCTATGAGAGAGGATAATGACGTGAGAGGAGGATGATAAGGTCATAGGGTTAGATCTCACATGGATGATGTGAGTGAAGGATGCTCGAGTTGTTCAAGGCATGAGTAGGCCTTAGGAGGAAAACGAACATAGTTTGGAAAAAAAAATGGTTTTAGGATATTAATAACAATATACTTAAAGATGTCTTGATCCACTATTTACAACTAGGCCCTCTATTTAAACAAGTATGAGAGGTAAGCCAAGAAGAAATCATTATTAAAATCTTTCTAAGGTGTCTTAGGTATTAACAAAGGTGTATAATGACTAATATTTTGGGAATGAGCTTTAGCAATATGACATGTAGGACATCTCTTGATATAAAGTCTAAGATCTTAAGGTAAAAGGGCCAATAAAAATATTCTTGAAACAATTCTAAAGTTTTATCTCAATCAAAATGTCCATTAAGCTCAATTTTCCTTATTATTCTTTGATAATAAAATAACATAGTGAACAGTTAAGAATGCTAGGGGATTACCCTTGAAAAGAAAGCCATTTTATTTAAAAATTGTTGAGAAGGACCATCTTGGCGTACTTTTCAAATCTCATCAAAATATATAAAGTATTCAAATCTCACCAAAATATAGATTATGCTTGCAAATCTCATAATGTTTTCTAAGCACTTTAAATTTGACAATTTTTAATAATATAGTAGCAAGCAAAGAATATTTTCTACTAAGAACATCAACCTCTTGGTTTAGAACACCCATTTTATGCTTGATGACAAAAGTATATGCTTGAAGAAACTTCACCCATTTGACAATCAGTCCTCTAATTCTCATTGGCTTGGCTAATTTATGAGTAATCCAAATCTCTAAGTACTTGATAGCCATTAATTTCTAGATTGTATTGGGCATCCTGGAAAACATGGGAATTGAGAGGAGACTATGAGCTTGTACAGATGCATTCACAGTTCTGATCATGGCATGTGATTGATCAAAAACAATCAGAAAATTTGTTGTTTTTTCACTTCTGATTGGTTCATGATGTCAAGGTAATGTGTCAGACTGGTCAGAACACATCAAAATGTTAGTGGATCTTCGGACACATTTAATATTTTTCTTGATTTATAGACCATGCTACACTAACTTATGCATTAACTACATTATTATCTTACTAGGAAATGACATTTATAATAATTAATTTAAAGCTTATAAAAATCAACTCAATAAGCTAAATGAAAGTTTATATTCAATATAGAAATGTAGTTTACAATTGCATACTAGTAAATAATATTCATCAATTTTCGGGAAAAAACTCTAATATTCATCATTCATAAAATAACTTTTGCATTGTAATGTGTACCTACAATATTCAAAATATAATCTTTGAATTTCCTATAATTATAAGCTTATATCTAATGTGGGTTTTAAGTTTTTATATTTCTACACCAGTATTATTCTACTTACAATAAGAGTGTGATTAGAATAAATTTGAAAGTTGAATTGTGTGAATAAGCTATGAATCTAAAGGTTTAAAGCAAACATGACCATTTAAAAAAATAATTAGTTTGACAGGAAGTAAATATTAACAAGTATAAAGGTTTCCTTATCTTGGATATAATATTCAACAAGAAGTTTATGAAGATGTCATTAGTAAAATAAAGACTCACTAGTTAAAATTGAGCGACTTGCGTAGACTTGTGCAATTATCTTATGCTCCTTATGTCTAAGTAAAAAATTGACGTGATTCTCATATGACTATCAAAGTTTAGTGAGTCAAGATGTAGAACAGTTGAGAGACTGCACTATAGACATGCTGTTGTTATTGTTATGCACCTATAATATTTAATTTCTTCAATTCAACATGGCCTTAGATTCTCATTCTTCATTTTGTTACACTCTTTTGCAAAAATACTTTAATCGTTATTGTTTCTAATATTAATTACCTGTTCTTTGTAGGTTGATCGATGAGACTCTATCAAAGGGAGTAAAAGTTGCTGTTTGCAGTACTTCAAATGAGAAGGCGGTATGTGTGCTTATTCTCACCCTTAATTGCTGGCCAAAAGTTGTCGTGTCTATCTGCCCTCTGCTTCAGCCCCATGGGCATTTTTATTTATTTGAACTATTAGCAAACCATCTCAGTTACTTACTCTGGATTCGATATGTTAATTTTTGTTTTATTTCAGTAGGTTTATCCAGTTTATAGCTTGTTTGGCATCCTGATTAAGTGATTATTATATGTATGATTGGCAAAGTAGAATATAGTGTTATTGAATTTACTTGTCTGCTGTAGCCCTAAATGCCAGATTGATATATGATAATAGAAAAAAAAAACATTGTAGATGACAAGATAGAACTTCACAAGCTATCTTTAAAATGTAAATCACAATTTTTTGTCCTTTCACCCTCAAAATTAACAGTTGGCATTCCAATTGGTTATCTTGTTTTCCTTGGAACTCTATATGTATCACTCTTGATTCCAGTATGATTTTAGCCAAGCGGGTGCATTTTTCTATCAACTGTGTTGAGAGTGGCTAATTCACTGGGAAATGAATATTAGTATCATATGCTTGGGATAATTATTTAATTTGGGTGTTAAAATATATATGGGTTTGCTCTTCCAAGGATGTTGCAAGATTTGATGCATCCGTATGATATACACCTCCCCCCTTTTAATATTAGCAAGGTGATATATTGTGTACTTCACTAAACTCATCCATGTTGCATTAATCTTTTTGAAAAAGAGAAATATGTTTGTTTGCGTTTACCTAACAATCTCAGTTTCCAACGATTCAAAACTTGTATCAAGCTAAAATAAAATTAGGTATATCAAGGAAACATTTTTTTAAAAATCAAAACAGTGAATACTTATATCCAAGAATTATATGTATAGGTAATATAGCCAGCATATCGATGAGTCAAAGCCATCATCTGCTCACTACAATAGAGAATGTGCTTTCATTTGTATTATTAAACCAAATTTAGCTGACTACAGGAATTGAAGTATTGAGACATGTTGGTTGAATTTGAGCAAAATTTAATGCTCTACCTGCAGACCCCTAATCTAATTGAATGCTAGAGAACCAGATTATCCTATATATAGACTAAAATAAGCCCAAATAAAGCCTAGATTTAATCCATCTAACCTTAATTATCATGTTTACTGGATGAGTTCTACCCAACCCAAAATTAACTTCCAGTCGCCCAAAACTCAAATATTGGTTCAGTTTAGTTTAAAATGCAACATTTTAAATAGGATAATTTGGTATCTAACATTGTTTATTATTCTTTTCTATGTTTTGACTTTCATGATGTTTATGCGGGCAAGCGATGAGAAAACTAGGGTTCAACATGATCATGTCAAACTTCTTTCACTCCTATGTCTTCTCTTGTTTTCGTGTGTCAAAGAGCAATTAGGGTTCAACACCTCGCTTTAATTAAAAGAAATTTTATTTGATAAGTTAAATAAATATTTATTTATTTATTTATTTTTATTCTGTTTAATTCATTTCATTAGAATATCATGAGTTTGCTACAAAGAAAAAAATTGTTGAAGGTGGACCATCTTCTACTGTGGTAGACAACATGGTTACTTGTTCTTTCATTGTAGGCTTGCTAGGTTGGGTTAGACTAATTCTTTATTGCTTGTATTCTTCTTGGATACGATTAATTAGTGTTGACAGTTGCCTTGCTGAGGTGGTTACTGACTAGATGATATTTTTGTCTTTCTAACACTTGTATCTAGCTTAGCTATACCAATTTGGTGAGCACAAGAAACAATAAAGTTTTTTGGGATCTTTATTATATCCTTGGAGTGGTCGGGTTTAACCCTAGTAAAGTTTTTAGGCTATTAAGCAGTTTTGTCATTGTATGGTATCACATTATTGTTCAATGTTGACCAGTTCTGCTTAGAGTCCTTTTGTTTAATGGAAACCAGATTTTTCAAGGTTCAATAGTAAATCATGGTAAAAAAAAAAAATCAACAGAAAAAGTGATATATATTTTTGTAAAGAAAAAAATGATTTTCTTTAGGAAAGAAGTCATTTCTATACTTATCCACAAGCCCTTCACTTCATCAATAAATCTCTCTGTATTTCAACCTTCAACCTCATTCGTGCAGGCAGATCAGCTGGACCAACCTACTTGATTAACCCAACTGTGAGAAGGGAAAAATATTTTCCTATGTACGCAATAATCACATGAAAATATTCTTCATTAGATTTTCCTAATACATTCAAACAGTAGAAAATAATTAATTTTTCCAGAAAAAATTGGGGCCTTAGTGTTTAGTTTTCTATCCTTTGCCTTTTAGAAAATTGTCCAGTACTTGATTAACATGTACTTCGATTTTATGCTAGTTTAATATATTTTGGGTAAACATTGTTCATCCTTTCGTTTAAAAAAAATTGTTCATTTTTGATTTTCCACACTCAATTTCATATTAGATTTTATTATCATGGCATATGTACGTTCTTTGCTTTAGATCTATTAAGAAACTGAGAGAACTGCATTAAGCTTGTTCTGTCTGGCAATCTTGATATCATATTAAATTTTCAAGGAAAGATTTCATATTTTTTGGAGTTGAGTTCTATGGTGTGAGTTTCAAACTTTTTAACAACTTGACATGGGTGAGAAATGCAGGTTTCAGCAATAGTTTCATTCTTGTTAGGCCCTGACCGAGCAAATAAGATAACAATATTTGCTGGAGATGTAGTTCCCCGCAAAAAGCCTGATCCGGTGTGTTGTTTCTTCTCCTATAATACTATAGAAGTTCCATCATCTCTTTATTGGACATCTTGTTCTGAAGATCCTTTGTTTTCTGATTAACAATAATTTGCTTTAACTTGATAGAGATATATTTATTTGATTGGCAATTTTAGATCTGATTATCATCATAACCTTTTGTAGTTTCACTATGTTTGCATGTCAAGTATACGGAAATTGAAAAGTATGGCAATATTCTAATGTGTCTTTAGTAATTTGTTTCCTGCAAGCAATTGAAACATTGTTTTCCTATCATTTGTTTCCCTTTAAAAAAATAAATGAAAGAATAGTTAAGCCTTGTGGAAAAATAACCTCCAATTGAAAAGAGAGAATGATGGTAGTATTGTTCATAGGATAAAGGAGTAATTGAAATAGACAGGCTTTTGTCATATTGTATGATAGGTGTATGCACTTTAGGAATTGGATTAAGAAATTGACTATGCTTATGGTGAAAGGGTTGGATAGTGAAGAAGAAATATGTAGATAAAATTAATTTTACAGAGATGAGGATGTTTAAATGCATGCAGAAGAAATAACATAGAATTGCTGCCAAATACGTAAATAAAATTAATTTTGCAAAGATGAGGATGTCTAGATGTATATGCAAAAGAAATTAAATAGAGATGTTACCATCAAGGTTCTAAATCTTGACCCGTGCCGAGGTTTCGGTATATATATATATATATATATATATATAGTAATTATTAGATAAATATGTTTATTGTGTATAATTCAAAAATAAATTGTATATTGATTTTGTATAAATTCTCAACAACATGATATTGTTAAAAAAAATAATTAGGGGAATATTATTAAAATAAAAAAATTTCTATATGTAAAAAATAATATCAGAATATAATTTAGAACTCTCAATTATTTAAATAATATATATTTAAAAAATAATTTAAATAATTATGTAAAACAGTAAAAAAATACAAAATATTTTTTTAAATAATCAGAATATAAATATGTTTTTTAGATTTTTTATAGAATTTTTAAATAAAATTTAAATCAATAAAACTAATTTTTCAAATATTAATTAATATTTTTTAAATTTTATTGAATAATTTAATCTGAGTTTAGAAAAGAAATACCACAAAATTTTTAATTACTTGAAATGCTGGATTTTTTTTCTTACGAGCGTCGGGAAGAAAGAAACGCGACTTGCGGACGCGAGGCATCGGGCGGCACTGGAGGCGCGGGTGAGGCGTCCACCGGCGTCAGAGGCGTTCGACGACGCTTCCGCTGGCGCCGGAAGTGTCCCGCGACTCCTCCGACCCCGCCTGTGATCCTCCCAATCTTCTGCAGTTCTGCGAAGAGGATTGGAGGTCCTGCGATTCATCCGGAGGCGTCGCACGATGCCTCCGGTGAGCCTCGCTCGTGTCCTCCAGCAATTCTTGGCTAGCGATGCACGCGACGTGATTCCTCCCGTCGCCGCTGTGAGGAACGTAGTGACGCACGAAACAAAGTGGCTCACGGTGCCAGTTTCGTGCATCAAGCGGAACGGCAAATTTCGTCCGTACCGTCCGGCACGGAACGAAATTTTGTTCCCTGGTTACCATAGCGAGCAAATGAGTGTAACTTTACAAATCCACAAACGATAAAAAAGGGCAGCCCGGTGCACGAAGCTCCCGCTATGCGGGGTCCCGGGGAAGGATCCATTGTACGCAACCTTACCCTACTTTTTGCAAGAGGCTGTTTCCAGGAAACGAACTCGTGACCTTTTGGTCACAAAGCAACAACTTTACCGTTACGCCAAGGCTCCCCTTCTCATTTGTTGTGCCCAAAGGATGTCCACATATCTCCATAATGACATAATATTATCCACTTTGGGCCTAGACCCCTCTTGGGCTCTCCCCAAAAAGCCTTATAGATCCACAAATGATAGAATAAGAAAAAATAAGATAAACATAATACTTGTTCAAATATGATCCGTAGATTCTATAACAATTTAGAAATATGATCCGTAGATTCTATAACAATTTAGAGTTGAGATGAACAAAGTAAAGCAAGACCAAAGATAACTCTACTTAAGTAGATGCCCAAATGAATGGAATATTTCTAATGATATTAGCCTATATAGGGCTAATGATGGAATAAAATCCGTATGGCCAATTCCAAACAGGAGGGATACATGCGTTTCTTGTTTTTTCTTATTTTCCTTGTGAAGGTGATGATGGTGAAATTACAAAATTCCTATGTAATATTAGCTCATACGATACTTTCATAGTAACGGGACCATACAGTGGTGACTGTTGAAACTAGAAAAAGTTTAAGGATACTGTAAATATCTGTGTATTAATCTATTCACCCACATTATATGATAACTTGACTACATGATATTCATTTTCTAGAGCATTTGATGCAAACTGTTTCTCTTTTCATATTTCAGCCTATGACCACTACAGGCAACTAAAAAACTTAATTTTATTTAGAATATGTATTAATACCTTCCTATTATACATGTATACACATGTTTATTTGTTTGTTTGTTTTAATTCTGTTTGGTTGGAAAATTTATTCACCGGCAAACTAATGTTTAGTTTAGAAGGCATGACTACTTTCCTTGTATTGTTTTTTTTTTTTTTCTGTTCTTATTTATAGTCACTTTTTATTTATTTTTGGCAGGCCATCTACTTGTTAGCAGCAGAAACTCTTGGTGTGGATCCAGCTAGGTATTACTTTACATGAAATTTCCAGTTGATGCACTGAATCTCACCGCATTTTCATTTTCCCTAAACCTTCACATTAATGGAAAATAGTATCTGTTATACATTTGAAATTATGAATCAAAGTCTTAATTATTTATTTTATTTTATTCCCCATGGGACTCTTTTAGAAAAGTAGTAGGTTTCAATGGATCATGTGATGTGTATTTAAAAAGAAAAATCGCACAATTATGGGTGTTCAGTCAACATTTGAAACTATATGACTAAGAACACCCATGGTTCACTAGTTCTTTAGTGACTGAATTCTCACACATAATAGCTCTAATACCTTGGCACTCCCCCTCAAGCCATAGTATACATCTCGTGCAACCTGTTAAACTAGAAAAGCGAATAAAAAAAGAGATGAAATTGACTAAGACCATGACTATGAAAACCTAACTAATAAACATTGTAAATTGTTGATCGAACGTGTAAACAATGATATGCTCAACCTAAATTAAGACCAAGAGGAAAGTGAGACTAAGTTGATGAATACTGGGCTTCTCCATGAAGTAATGCATACACCAATATGCAATAGACCAAGGGGGAAAGGAAAACACTCCACTAGCTCGAGCCCAGTTACGAGATAGAAAAACTAAGATCAAATATTTTTTTACATAATTGAGAAGGAAATAACATATACCAGAAACAAAGGGTAAGGCAGATGGGGAATCAAGCCACACCACACTGAATAAGAGCCTCCACCTGGATGAAAATTGGTGAGATTAGATTAGTGCAGCAGAGCATACTGTAGCTAGCACACAACACTTCACAATTTTATTTTATTTTCTGAAAACTACAAACTAAATAGAAAAATTTTCAGTTGCCAAACAAGGCTTAAGTTTGCTTGTTCTTGTGCTAACTTTAGGGTCTCTAACTAGCTCAAACTTAATTATGCTGCAGTTTCCTGGTGCCATAAGAGGTTAATTATACTAGCATTGTAATATCGCCCACGGTTCTGTTCCATTCTATATTGATGTACGTTTCAGCGATTTTTTTTAAACTCTCTACTTTAAGCTGTCATGTTTTCCTTCTGCTGTTGTTCTTCTCAGTTTCATGAACTACCAGATTAATCGTAGCATTGCTTTCTTGCATTGGTCGTACATCATGCTTAATCACCCTGTACTTTTCAGTTGTGTCGTGGTAGAAGACAGTGCTATTGGCCTATCAGCCGCCAAAGCTGCTGGTATGAAGTGCATAATAACAAAGAGCGGGTAAGCATGTTTATCTTTGCATGCTTTCTTTACTTTTCTATAGTGAAACATTAGTTTGAATTAATAAAATGGATACCATCATAATAAATAGTGAACATGGTTCGGACCCAAAAACATGCACAGTCATCTTGAAAGATTGTGCTATTCTGTCCTTCCATCACCATGAGTAGAAAATCGCCACTGCCCACTTTTTGTTAAGCTTCAAACCACTTACTTCAGCCTAAGGGTTCACTAAAAAAGTAAGACCATTCTTATGTTGGATTATATACAAACCGACTTGTTTTGAACTTATTAGGGCGTTCTTATCCATAACTTTAGTTAAAACTAAATGTTAGCAACCAAATGTGAAGATTATTTTATTTGCTTTACTATTGAGAAAAAATTCTGAGAGACACATTTAAGATAGTATGAGCATGTACTTAGACGACCAATAAATACTCCTTTAGGCGATATGAAATTATGACAACATGCACATCAAACGAGAAATAGGAAGACCAAAAAAAACTTGGTTAATAACAATAAAACAAGATAAAATTTATTTTAAGTATAGGTCATGATGTAGTAGGGGATAGAACCAAATGACGTAAAAGGATCTATATAGCCGACCCCATCTAGTGGGATAAGATTTGGTTGTTGTTGTACTATTGTATAGTATTGATCCTTATGGTTTCTTTTGGTAGACTGTATTTCGACGTTTCATTTGAAATTGGTTTAAGCAACAATTTTAAGGTTGGATTTAATTGCCAAAAACTTAATGTTTCAAAAGATGACAAAACATGTGAAGGAAAAAAAATGTATTTAGTGTTTATGCTATCATTCAAATGATATGGCTGCACATAGGTATACTGCAGAAGAAGACTTCGTCACAGCAGATGCAGTCTTCGACTGCATTGGAGATCCTCCTGAAGCACGGTTTGACTTGTCTTTTTGTGCTAATCTTCTTCAAAAGCAATATGTGAGCTAGGTACATAAATTCTCGCTTCTTGTTCTTTCACAAGTTCCAGGTTCACAGATAATAGTCGTATTCATAATCATAATCCTGGATTTATTGTTCAATATCTTAATAATAATGAGATGGACTCTGGCATGGCCATACAATGTGCAGTGTTTCAGAGTCAGAATACTTGCATTGGTACAAATATAAACATGACTTAGTTTCATGTCTTGAACATTTATTGGTCAGTATAGTCTAAGTTAGTATAAAATAATTTTAAAATCAATTCAGCTTTCTGAAATAAATGAAATTATATTTTAGATATAGATGTCTCAACACTTCATAAATTATTATGTCAAATCACTTTGGTATTGCATTCCTAATAAACATATTTAAATAACCCCTTTGAGATATTATCCTTTAGAATAGCTCATTAAGTTTATTATTAATTTCCTCCTTTTAAAATATTAGAATAGGTCATTATATTTTTTAGTAATTTTTATATTGATAATTTTTATTATTGAAGGACAATGAGATATATAACAAACTAGATAAGTTGATTTAGATATATAAATTTAGAAGATCATTTTCTTACTAGTGGGAAGATTTTCATCCTGAGTCCAGCAATTTTTTAGGGTTTCAAAAAAGTAGACATGAAATTGTAGCTCAGATTTTACCAGAGTCAAAATTTATAACATTCTCATTTACAAACAACGTTAAATTTTGCCTAATCCTATGCCTACAACATTTGTGATAGCCAGCCTATATTGGCTAAGGCGTGTACTAATATACTAAACTAAGGTACATACAATTGTGTGAGAAAATCTAATTAAAATGGGAAAAAAAATCTCGCTATTTTTATTAGATTAGTTCAAAACTTTGAGACTCGTAAAGAATGATGTTTAAAGAACTTACATGTGGGGATGGATTTGAAATCCACTGGTATAATTGGTCAACCAACGAAATTTTAACTCCATTCATAGTTTTGAGTTCAATGAATGATTTATATTTAATTAGTAAAAGAATATTTGAAATCGAATTATGTGCCAATAATTATGAATATAGTGTGGTCTTAGGGGTGAGGAATGAGTTAATAATCCGATTAAATCAAAATCAAACTTTTTTTTGGACAAATCAAATGGATGGTCACAAAAATCAACAAATTGAATTAATAAAAAAATTAATTAATTTAATTGATTATCAAATTAATTGATATTTTTTAACGGTTGCACATCAAAATCAAAATAGTTTAGTTAATCGATTTTTGAATTTTAAAATTGAGATCGATATTTTTTTATAAAATAAAAATAAATTTTCAAATAAAACGAATTGAAGTTTTGAATTGATTGATTAATTTGGTTTAATTAATTTTTGTTCAACCTCGTCACGCTGACTAGCAATTCAATTCTAAACATTTGTGGGAAAATAGACACATTATTGAACTAGGATTGGGTGCGTTTTGGATGTATCATTTTCTTAGTTTTTCTTAATCTTAAAGGGAGGAATAAAGCACATAGATCATAGTGGCAAGACTTTATACGAATAGTCTTAGGAAAAACATTCTTTCCTCTTTTAACTGTTAATTATAAATTAATCTCATAATTTATCTTTATAAGGAGGAATTGGGTAGGATGTTTGAAATGAGTAATTTAACTTTTACATAAAAAAAACTCAATATCAAACAAGCTCATCAAATGTTTAGAAATATATTTTTCAAAAGTATTTTTCTGTGGAACATTGTTGATTTTTTTTATTTTTAAAACGCCAAAAAAACAAAAGAAAGAAAGTAAGCATTGGGATTATCAACTTTAATTTCATATATAAAATTTACAGAAATTTAAATAAAAATCATTACCCCAAATAATTATTTAAATAAAAATCATCGCACACGGTTGGCTTGCGCATTAGGCACGATCCAGCCTATGGCAAGTAGAATTTATGTGACACAAACCTCATGATGAGTCTATTGGAACACATTGATTTTAGTAAATCAAATTAACAAGTATATTTCATTTTACTATATCTATAAAGCACTTAAAAATGGTCGAATCGATGACCAAATCACACCAAGTAATTTTACACCAAAACTCCCCTTCACAAACTAAATCCTTTTAAGCAATCTAATAATCTAAAAGAGCCCTAAATGTATATGACTCCATCAGAGGGCATCTAAAAAGCTTGAGTGAGTTATTCATTATCAACTATAATTTAAATGCAAATACACGACAAACAGGGAATTGGCGAGCAACAAAAAAGATTTGTCGGAGCAATAATCTTTTGCTGCAAACAAGCTTCTATCAATAAATTTACACATTTCGATGCATAAATTTCATCGGCTTTATCTTCAAGTGGCATGGGTTGTAACTTGTAAGTTCTAACTTTGGCAATATAAGTGGCATAAGCATATGGCCAATCTCATCATTTCTTATAAGAAATTCATCAAATTCCAACAGCACACTACTGATAGACAAAATTAAGCCTTAATAATAATAATAATAAAACACTACTAATCACGATCGTTAAATGTTCTAAGTCGACTGGCAACCAAATTTGTTCGACACAATTTAACTTGAAAGTGTTAGCAAGCCACATGACCTAAACGCTGACTCGGTCGAACATAAAATATAACATTACCTACGGAAACATAAACCACAAAACTGTTTCAGATTCAAACCCCTAAAGATATAACATTAGAGGTAAGCAATTGCATTTCTGGGTGCCACATCGCCCACCTAGCTATGTGAAATTCAACTAGAAACGCCTTCACGGACCACCTTAGCCGCAGAATTAATACTCAGATGGGGTGATCACATCATCAATCTTCAAAATCATTTTCACAACCTGAGTTGCAAGCAAAATTTGCTGCTGCTTCCCAATCAGCGTCTCGAATACGTTCTGCTCCTTCATGTCGTTTGTCCCAACATCATTGCAATCAACACCGAAATGTGGATTCGTCTCCTGCGTCAACCACAGGAATGTCAGAATATTAGTCTCAATTAAATTTTACACGCCCACAAGAAACAACTGAATTTGATATTCTTTGTTCCACGTGTATTTTATTATGATATCAAGCATAAGCCTTGCTACTAGAGGTGAATTTAAACATAAACAGGAAACCTACTTTGCACCAAAATAATCCCAAGGAAAATGAAAATAAAAAAATTTCCATTCCTCCTCGATATATTGCCAGGTCCTGAGAAATTGGAAGTCATCAGGCTATCACTGAATGCGGAGGCACCTAAACACCCATTTTCGGATTGGAAAACATAATTCCATATCAAAACAGTATAAAGCTTAAGCGTGTAGCATTAATTCTATCCGTGTAGGTATGAATCTAGTTTTGCAAAGTAGATCAAATTAAAGAAATTTTTTCACCATCTATATACGCACGAAAAAACCCTGATAAACTGCAAGCGTGTCACTCCTTGCAGTTTTAGTATGAAAGAAAAATAATAATAAAACAGCCAAAAAAACATAGTACGATTCCATAAAACCAATGAGGCAGTGTCGGCCTACCCAACCAAAATGGCTTAAATCTACAACAGCTGAGCTTTTCCCATGTGAAAAGTCTAGAAACCGATTTGTGATTGAGTGATCACTGTTGTGAACCCCAAAGATGATATATATAAAGGGAAAGACCAAAATGCACGGTTTCAAGTCACTGCATAACTGCCTTTTCTTAACCCAGAAATACTAATACTTATAAAAGGGAGACAGTAAAAAAACTGGCAGGAATATCACACTAGCTACGTATTTACTAGAATGAACTTTGTTGAGCGACAGGAAAACTATGAGCAGAGATCAAATTAGCCATTTTAATGGTTCCGGTGTTTTAACTAAAATGGGCCTTTGGTTATTACTTCATAGCTCAAAGTTAAATTCACAACTGAAGATACTTCATAGATGACCTATGAACATAAACAAGATAAATACAAGATTACTCTACTGCAAACATTTTACTTCAACAAGGAGTTAGAACAAGTATAACCTCCAATGAGCCAGCATTCAGTAGTATAGAACCAGTGGTGAAGATTTACCTTAACTTGCTGAGATTTAACTGCTGTAAGTGTGTCAATAGGTGGGAGACCACTATTCTCAGCAAGGGCCATTGGAATAGCATCTAAAGCTTCAGCAAAAGACCTGATAGCATACTGAAGAGAAACAAAAGGAATGATTTAAGAATCAGTGTTCAAATAACTAACATGGTATCTAAGAGATTCTGACTTTCACACCTGCTCAACCCCTGGAAATTTATCTGCAGCATTTTCCACTGCAATTGAACAAGATATTTCAGCAGAACCACCACCATAAACAATAGAATTGTTGCGTATCAGATTTCTTGCCACACACAGTGCATCATGAAGACTACGCTTTGTTTCCTCTATCATCATTTTGTTACCTGTAATATTGTGAATAAGGAATCATATTAAATAGACCCCATATCGCATATTGTCGACCGAATGGTATATAACCTATAACCTATAAAAGGTATCTCTTTCAAATCAGAAGCATAAATATACAGATTCGCATAAGAAACAGATTCAATCGAAGTTGTGAAAGTTGGAAGAAACACTAGTAGTCATAAAGAAGTGATGCTAAATGTAGGCTCAATCACAGTTCATAATTCAATTTAACTCTACTGACTAATTTTCACAAAGTTACCTGTTTTTTGTCTCTCCCGTCTTAATTTTTGCGA